>NC_029772.3:53227098-53228385 GCF_000817695.3 Arachis duranensis | reverse complement strand
ACAAGAGAAGGAGATGGCAGCTGAACCCAACAACAATAATGCAAGGAGAATGCTTGGTGACTTCACAAAACCAACGTCCAAGTTTGATGGAAGAAGCATCTCCATTCCTGCCATTGGAGTCAATAACTTTGAGCTGAAACCTCAGCTAGTTGCCTTAATGCAACAAAACTGCAAGTTTTATGGACTTCCATCTGAAGATCCTTATCAGTTTTTAACTGAGTTCTTGCAGATCTGTAAGACTGTAAAGATGAATGGAGTTGATCCTGAAGTCTACAGACTCATGCTTTTCCCTTTTGCTGTAAGAGACAGAGCTAGAATATGGTTGGATTCACAACCTAAGGATAGCCTGGACTCCTGGGATAAGCTGGTCACAGCCTTCTTGGATAAATTCTTTCCTCCTCAAAAGCTGAGCAAGCTGAGAGTGGATATTCAAACCTTCAAACAAAAAGATGGTGAATCCCTCTATGAAGCTTGGGAAAGATACAAGCAGCTGACCAAAAGATGTCCATCTGACATGTTTTCAGAATGGACCATATTAGATATATTCTATTATGGTCTATTTGAATTTTCGAAAATGTCATTAGACCATTCTGCAGATGGATCTATTCACCTAAAGAAACGCCTGAAGAGGCTCAAGAACTCATTGACATGGTTGCAAACAACCAATTCATGTACACTGCTGAAAGGAATTCCGTGAATAATGGGATACCTCAGAAGAAAGGAGTTCTTGAAATTGATGCTCTGAATGCCATATTGGCTCAGAACAAAGTGTTGACTCAACAGATCAACATGATCTCTCAAAGTCTGAATGGATAGCAACATGCATCCAACAATACTAAAGAGGCAGCTTCTGAAGAAGCTTATGATCCTGAGAACCCTACCATGGCAGAGGTTAATTACATGGGTGAACCTTATGGAAACACCTATAACTCATCATGGAGAAATCATCCAAATTTCTCATGGAAGGATCAACAAAAGCCTCAACAAGCTTTAACAATGGTGGACGCAACAGGCTGAGCAATAGCAAGCCTTTTCCATCATCTTCTCAGCAACAGATGGATAATTCTGAATAAAACACTTCTAATTTAGCCAATCTAGTATCTGATCTGTCAAAGGCCACTTTCAGTTTCATGAGTGAAACAAGATCCTCCATCAGAAAGCTGGAGGCACAAGTGGGCCAGCTGAGTAAGAAAGTCATTGAAACTCATCCCAGTATTCTCCCAAGCAATACAGAAGAAAATCCAAAAGGAGAGTGCAAGGCCATTGATATAATCAACACGGCCGAAT
>NC_029772.3:53225414-53226925 GCF_000817695.3 Arachis duranensis | reverse complement strand
TGCCATTCATGAGCTCTGAAGACTATTCTTCCTCTGAAGAGGATGAAGATGTGACTGGAGAGCAAGTTGCTCAATATTTAGGAGCTATCATGAAGCTGAATGCCAAGTTATTTGGTAATGAGACTTGGGAAAGTGGACCTCCCTTGCTCATTAATGAACTAGATACTTGGATTCAGAAAATTTACCTCAAAAGAGACAAGATCCTGGCAAGTTCTTAATACCTTGTACCATAGGCACCATGACCTTTGAAAAGGCTCTATGTGATCTAGGGTCAGGGATAAATCTTATGCCACTCTCTGTAATGGAGAAGCTGGGGATCATTGAGGTACAACCTGCCTTGTTCTCATTACAATTGGCAGACAAGTCATTAAGACAAGCTTTTGGAATAGTAGAGGACGTGTTAGTTAAG
Organism: Arachis duranensis; assembly: GCF_000817695.3. NCBI lineage: Eukaryota > Viridiplantae > Streptophyta > Magnoliopsida > Fabales > Fabaceae > Arachis > Arachis duranensis. The sequence goes on along the minus strand of NC_029772.3, from coordinate 53,226,516 downwards.
GTAGAAGGCCTTTACATCCCTGCTGATTTCATAATCTTAGACACTAGAAAGGAAGAGGATGAATGCATCATCCTTGGAAGACCCCACAGTCAAACTCTAAGTTTGGTGTTGGGAGGCCACAACCAAACTCTAAGTTTGGTGTTAAGACCCCATATCCAAACTCTAAGTTTGGTGTTGGGACTATACAACATTGACCTGATCACCTTTGTGGCTCCATGAGAGCCACTGTCAAGCTATTGACATTAAAGAAGCGCTTGTTGGGAGGCAACCCAATTTTATTTATCTAATTTTTATTTTATTGTTATTTTGTGTTTTATTAGGTACATGATCATGAGGAGTCACGAAAAAAATAATAAAAATTAAAAATAGAATCAAAAACAGCAGAAGAAAAAAATCACACCCTGGAAGAAGTACAGACTGGCGTTCAACGCCAGTAAGGAGCATCTGGCTGGCGTTCAACGCCAGAACAGAGCATGAATCTGGTGCTGAACGCCAGAAACAAGCAACATTCTGGCGCTGAACGCCAGTAACAAGCATGAAACTGGCGTTCAACGCCAGAAACGTGCTTTACATGGGCGTTGAACGCCCAAAACGTGCACCACTCGGCGTTTAAACGCCAGAATGATGTGCAAAGGCATTTTACATGCCTATTTGGTGCAGGGATGGAATTCCTTGACACCTCAGGATCTGTGGACCCCACAAGACACCTCAGGATCTGTAGACCCCACAGGATCCCCACCTAACATATTCCCACCTTACCTCCTAATCCTATTTTACTCTTCCCCATGTCACACTTCCCAAAAACCCTTCACCAATCACTTCAATCTCTCTTCCCAATCACCTATTCACCACTCACATCCATCCACTCTTCCCCATAAACCCCACCTACCTTCAAAATTCAAAAACATTTTCCCACTCAATCCCATCCTAAATGGCCGAACCTACCCTCTCCCCTTTCCCTATATATACCCTTCAATTCTACTTCTTTTTCACACAACACAACCCCCTCTTCCATACCTTGGCCGAACCTACACTTGCCCTTCTCTTCCATATTCTCTTCTTCTTCTTCTTCTCTTCTTTCTTCTCTTGCTCAAGGACGAGA
>NC_029772.3:53223702-53225274 GCF_000817695.3 Arachis duranensis | reverse complement strand
AAGACAAAAGCTTCCACCTCCGAGTCATGGGAGATGGAAAGATTCATCTCCAAAAGCCACCAAGACCACTTCTATGATGTTGTGGCAAAGAAGAAGGTGATCCCTAAGGTCCCTTTCAAGCTCAAGAAAAATGAGTATCCGGAGATCCGACATGAAATTCGAAGAAGAGGTTGGGAAGTCCTAACCAACCCCATGCAACAAGTCGGAATCTTAATGGTTCAAGAGTTCTATGCCAATGCATGGATCACTAGGAACCATGATCAAAGTATGAACCCGAATCCAAAGAATTATCTCACAATGGTTTGGGGGAAATACTTAGATTTTAGTCCGGAAAATGTGAGGTTGACATTCCACTTGCCCATGATGCAAGGAGATGAACGCCCTTACACTAGAAGGGTCAACTTTAATCAACGCCCCTACACTAGAAGGGTCAACTTTAATCAAAGGTTGGACCAAGTCCTAATGGACATATGTGTGGAAAGAGCTCAATGGAAAAGAGACTCCAAAGGCAAGCCGGTTAAACTAAGAAGACTGGACCTCAAGCCTGTGGCTAGAGGATGGTTGGAGTTCATTCAACGCTCCATCATTCCCACTAGCAACCAATCTGAAGTTACTGTGGATCGGGCCATCATGATTCATAGCATCATGATTGGAGAGGAAGTAGAAATTCATGAGGTCATCTCCAATGAATTCTACAAAATAGCCGACAAGCCCTCCACCATGGCACGGCTAGCTTTTCCTCACCTTATTTGCCATCTATGTTACTCAGCTGGAGTTATCATAAAAGGAGACATCTCCATTGAAGAGGATAAGCCCATCACCAAGAAGAGGATGGAGCAAGCAAGAGAGACCCTTCACAGTTCTCAAGAGATGCATGAGGAAGCTCATCATCAAGAAATCCCTGAGATGCCTCAAGGGATGCACTTTCCTCCCAACAACTATTGGGAACAACTCAACACTTCCTTAGAAGATTTGAGCCACAATATGGAACAACTAAGGGTAGAACATCATGAGCACTCCATCATTCTCCATGAAATAAGAGAAGATCAAAGAGCAATGAGGGAGGAGCAATAAAGGCAAGGAAGGGACATAGAAGAGCTTAAGGACGTTGTTGGTCCTTCAAGAAGAAGACGCCACAAAGGTGGATTCATTCCTTGTTCTTATTTCTTTCTGCTTTTCGGTTTTTATGTTGTGTTTATCTATGTTTTGTGTCTTTATTTCATGATCATTAGTATGTAGTAACCATGTCTTAAAGCTATGAATAAAATCCATTAATCCTTCACCTCTCTTAAATGAAATATGTTTTAATTCAAAAGAACAAGAAGTACATAAACTTCGAATTTATCCTTGAATTTAATTTAATTATATTGATGTGGTGACAATACTTTTTGTTTTCTGAATGAATGCTTGAACAGTGCATATTTTTGATCTTTTTGTTTATGAATGTTAAAATTGTTGGCTCTTGAAAGAATGATGAACAAAGAGAAATGTTATTGATGATCTGAAAAATCATGAAATTGATTCTTGAAGCAAGAAAAAGCAGTGAAAAAGAAGAAGCTTGCGAAAAAAAAT
>NC_029772.3:53222238-53223445 GCF_000817695.3 Arachis duranensis | reverse complement strand
AAAAGAGTGTGCTTAAGAGCTCTGGACACCTCTAACTGGGGACTCTAGCAAAGCTGAGTCACAATCTAAAAAGGTTCACCCAGTCATGTGTCTGTGGCATTTGTGTATCCGGTGGTAATACTGGAAAATAAAATGCTTAGGGCCACTGCCAAGACTCATAAGTAGCTGTGTTCAAGAATCAACATGCTTAACTAGGAAAGCCAATAACACTATCCAAAATTCTAAGTTCCTAGAGAAGCCAATCATTCAAAACTTCAAAGGAAAAAGTGAGATGCCAAAACTGTTCAGAAGCAAAAAGCTACAAGTCCCGCTCATCTAATTAGAATTAATATTCATTGATAATCTGGAATTTATAGTATATTCTCTTCTTTTTATCCTAATTGATTTTCAGTTGCTTGGGGACAAGCAACAATTTAAGTTTGGTTTTGTGATGAGCGGATAAATTATACGCTTTTTGGCATTATTTTTAGGTAGTTTTTAGCAAGTTCAAGCTACTTTTAGGGATGTTTTCATTAGTTTTTATGTTAAATTCACATTTCTGGACTTTACTATGAGTTTGTGTATTTTTCTGTGATTTCAAGTAATTTCTGGCTGAAATTGAGGGACTTAAGCAAAACTCTGAAAAAGACTAACAAAAGGACTGCTGATGCTGTTGGAATCTGACCTCCCTGCACTCGAAATGGATTTTCTGGAGCTACAAAACTCCAAATGGTGCGTTCTTAACGGCGTTGGAAAGTCGACATCCAGATCATTCCAGCAATATATAATAGTCCATACTTTATTCGGAAATTGACGACGTAACTTTGCGTTAAACGCCAAGTACATGCTTCTGCCTGGAGTTAAACGCCAGAAACACGTCATGATCCGGAGTTGAACGCCCAAAACATGTTATAACTTGGAGTTCAACTCCAAGAAAAGCCTCAGCTCGTGGATAGATCAAGCTCAGCCCAAGCATACACCAAGTGGGCCCCGGAAGTGGATTTATGCATCAATTACTCACTCATGTAAACCCTAATAGCTAGTTTATTATAAATAGGACTTTTTACTAGTGTATTAGATATCTCTGGATGCCTAGTCCTTAGACCATGGTGGCTGGCCATTCGGCCATGCCTGAACCTTTCACTTATGTATTTTCAACAGTGGAGTTTCTACACACCATAGATTAAGGGTGTGGAGCTCTGCTGTACCTCAAGTTTCAATACAATTA
>NC_029772.3:53218487-53222108 GCF_000817695.3 Arachis duranensis | reverse complement strand
TCATTCTCACCTATGAACGCGCGTGACTGACAACCACTTCCGTTCTACTCTAGGCCGGGCGCATATCTCTTAGATTCCCCAGCAGAATCTTCGTGGTATAAGCTAGATAGATGGCGGCATTCATGGGGATCCGGAAAGTCTAACCTTGTCTGTGGTATTCCGAGTAGGATTCCGGGGATCCGGAAAGTCTGTGGTATTCCGAGTAGGATTCCGGTATTGAATGACTGTGACGAGCTTCAAACTCCTGAAGGCTGGGCGTTAGTGACAGACGCAAAAGAATCAATGGATTCTATTCCAACCTGATTGAGAACCGACAGATGATTAGCGGTGCTGTGACAGAGCATAGGACCATTTTCATTGAGAGGATGGGATGTAGCTATCAACAAGGGTGATGCCTCCAGACGATTAGCTGTGCAGTGACAGCGCATAGGACCATTTTCCCGAGAAGATTAAAAGTAGCCATTGATGATAGTGATGCCCTACATACAGCTTGCCATGGAAAGGAGTAAGAAGAATTGGATGAATGTAATAAAAAAGTAGAGATACGAGAGGAGCACAGCATCTCCATACGCCTATCTGAAATTCCCACTATTGATTTACATAAGTATTTCTATCCCTTTTTATTTTCTATTTATTATTAATTTTTGAAACCCATAACCATTTAATCTGCCTAACTGAGATTTACAAGGTGACCACAGCTTGCTTCATACCAACAATCTCTGTGGGATCGACCCTTACTCACGTAAGGTATTACTTGGATGACCCAGTACACTTGCTGGTTAAGTTGAACGGAGTTGTGAGCTTCTCTACCAGTGCCTGGAACTCCAGCACACATGGCGCGCGCGCGTGGATGGTCGAAAATGCTTGATGCACGCGTACGCGCACAGTGCGCGTACGCGTGGATGGTGCTCTGTTTTCAAAATTTTTCTATGTTTTTGCACCAATCCAAGCATTCCAAACCTCCAAACAGCTACCATAACACCCTAAAACCTTATTTACCATACTAAACTACCAAATATACTCAACTAACTAAACAAAATATGAAATCAACTAGATTCTACACTATTTACAAAAGAGAAAATGAAAAGATGTTACCATGGTGGGGTGTCTCCCACCTAGCACTTTTATTTATTGTCCTTAAGTTGGACTTATGGGGAGCTCCTCATCAAGGTGGCTTGTGCTTGTATTCATCTTGGAACTCCCACCAATGCTTGGTTCTCCATTGTGCCCCAAGATTTCCTATGGGTTGAGCCAAGTGTTGATGGAGTTCTTCACAAGCTTGGGGCTCCCAATGTTGATCCTCTTTTTCTAATCCGGGATCCCACACTTTATTTTCACACCCGACTTGAAGTTGATCATCATTATTGGTCCATCCGGGTGGTGAACAAGATGAATTCTCTATGAAGTGCCCAACAATCCTCCTAGACCCATCTATTTGAGCACTACTCCAACCTTTGTATTCAACTCTTGAAGTATCAACCAAAATGAGCCTTGATTTGCAACGCCAACCACGAAACATCTTCCGCTTACGCTTCATCCCACAAAGCATCCTAAGTTGACCATCCGTTTCAAGCAAGCCATACTCAAGTGGGACAATAAAGCTAATAGAAATTAATTTTACCCACTCAAGTGAAGGAGTAGATGACAACCTAGGCAAAGATGCTTCCAACGATCTTGACAAAGCGTATTCCACTCCCATCCTTTTATTTCTAAGGACTTCCACCTCTTCACAAGATCTCTTAATCTCAATCCTTTGTTCAAAAATTTTATCTAAACCTTTTCCTTTACTCAAATCATAATAGGGAGGGTGAGAGAAATTTACCTCCTCAACGTTTTCAAATCCAACCGGAGAAGGTTCTTCAAGTTCAAAGGATTCTCCACCACTAAGACTTGATGCTTGATCTTCATCACCAAGGGAACTCAATTCTTTCTCTATCCCATCCAAGTCTTCATATGGAGTATGCCTTGGAAGGTGTGCACTTTCCTCCCTAGCATCAATTTCAATCATCTTGGAGGGGTTTTCTTCAACTCTATGTTCCCATGGAGGCTCCGCATCTCCCAAGTCTTCTACCACTTCTTCCTTGTCTTCAACAATTAAAGCTTCCTCCAATTGTTCCAATACAAAGCAACTTTTCTCATTTCCCACCGGAGTTTCCAATCTCTCCTTCATGCTATGTTCTTCATTCGATTCTCCACATGTAGCCATGGGATTTCCTTGAGTGTTCAAGCATTGGGAGGCTAATTGATTTGTTACCGCATCCAAAGCGGCCATGAAATTTTGCACATCCCTTTTCATCTCTTCTTGCCCTTGAACAAGAACACCAAGGGTTTTATCCATTAGAGATTGGGGTGGGTGAAAGGATTCATTATTTTGGGAAAAGGGTTCATAATTGGAAGGTGGTTCTTCTTGGTAGAGTTGTGGCGGTTCAATGTTCTCCATTCTTTCCCCTTGTTGTACAACACACTCCATGGTTGCTTGAAATTGATCCAATGCTTCCTTGAGATGATCCCTTGACTCTTGATCCGCTTGGATATCATGATAGGGATCATATGGCTCTTGGTTCAATGGATACGAGTATTCTTCCATGGGAGGTTGTGGTGGAAAGTAGAATTCGTTTTGTGGTTGAAAATTTTCATTTATTGGAGGTGGTTCATCTTGGTAATAATATGGAGGTGGTGGCTCTTGAAAATATTGATATTGGAGTGGTGGTGGCTCTATGTGTGGTTCATATGGCTCATAAGGTTGTTGGTAGGAAGGATATGGGTTAGGGTCATATGAAGGTGGTTGGTGAGAAGGGGCTTTGGCTTGTGAGTATGGTTGAGAGTTATGTTGAGGATATGGTTCATAGGCATATGGTGGTGGTTCTTGAAAGTCACAAGGTGATTCACCATAGCCATTGGATTGATATGCATCATAGAATGGCTCTTCTTCATAGTGCATTGGTGGGGGTTGTTGCCATGAGGATTGATCATAAGCATATGGCTCCTCCCACCTTTAGTTGTCCCATCCTTGATATACATTCTCATTGAAGCTCTCATTTCCTACAACATAATTAGAACCAAACTCATAGCCAAAGTGAGAATTCATAATGGAAAAGCAAAATAAAACTAACAAAAACTAGAAAATAAAGCAAAAGCAAGATATTCACACTATTCACATATATACAACAACCAATAACATAACACCATTGCAACTCCCCGACAACGGCGCCATTTTGATGATTAGATTTTTGACGGTTTAGAATTTCACAAATGAATTCTCGTTGCAAGTATAGTTTCTAAACCAACAATAATCCTTTCATACAAAAGATTGTTTGTCACAAGTAACAAACCCCTAAAATTAATAAACCGAAGTATTCAAACCTCGGGTCGTTCTCCCTAGGAATTACAATAAAGTGTCTTGTTATTGGTTGTGAGTTATTTTGGGGTTTTAGAGATTATAGACAAGAATTATAAATGGCAAAGGAAATAAACTAACAACTAACAAAGCTCTTGGCAAGATATGAGAACTAGAAGTCCTATCCTAGTTATCCTCCTCAATTGTGATGAGAATTGTTCATTGCTCCCACTTAGTTAACCTCTAACCATGGAGGAAAGTCAAGTGGATAAATCAATTTGATT
>NC_029772.3:53207738-53218401 GCF_000817695.3 Arachis duranensis | reverse complement strand
AAAGAAGAACAATTATTATGAATTACCTCTTATTTAATTGAAGGAAAATGGAAGGAACAATACTAGATCTACAACAAAATATAAGAATAACATAAAGGGAATTACAACAAAAGAGTAGAAGAAGATGAATGTAGCAACAAGGAATTGAAAGGTAGAAGTAGAAGAAAGCCAAGATTAAAACCTAGATCTAAGAACTAATATTAATCCTAATCCTAATCCTAGAGAGAAGTGAGAGCTTCTCTCTCTAGAAACTAACTCTAACTACTAAAACTATGACTAATGGTAACTAACTTCCTCATCCCTCTTCACTCCTTGGGTTAAATAGCATCAGAAATGAGTTGGATTGGGCCCACAAGGCTTTAGAATTCACTGGCCACGTTTTGCTTTAAGTGAACCAGGTGGCAGCAACGGCACGTGCGCATACTATGCACATACGCGTCACCATGCGCGGTTCAACCATAGCAAATCTTATATCGTTTCAAAGCCCCAGATGTTAGCTTTCCAACCCAACTAGAACCGTATCATTTGGACCTCTGTAGCTCAAGTTATGGTTGTTTAAGTGCGAAGAGGTCGGCTTGACAGCTTTCCGGTTCTTTCATATCTTCATGAGTTCTCCAACTTTTCATGCTTTCTTTCTTCATTCCCTTGATCCAATCTTTGCCTCCTAAACCTTAAATAACTTAACAAACATATCAAGGCATCTAATGGAATCAAGGAGAATTAGATTTAGCTATTTTAAGTCCTAAAAAGCATGTTTTCACTCTTAAGCACAATTAAAGGAGAATATACAAAACCACGCTATTTCATTGAATAAATGTGGGTAAAAGGTGATAAAATCCCCAAAAATCAATACAAGATAAACCCTACAAATGGGGTTTATCAACTAGGATTTGCGAATAAGAGTTAGCGCAATCACTTGACTTTCCTTTATTTAGTAAGGGTTAACTAAGTGAAAATAACAACCTTTTGATACTACACTTGAGAAAATTCCAACAAGGATAGAACTTCCAATTAGTCATACCCCCGGTCAAGGCTTTTTAATTTAATTACATAAAACCTCTTGTTAATTTTCATTACTTTAATTTATAATTATTTTTGTGCCCATTGCCAAACTCCAAATTTTCCACAAAACTCATAACCAATAATAAATACACCTCCCTGCAATTCCTTGAGAGACGACCCGAGGTTTAAATACTTCGGTTATTACTTTTTAGGGGTTTTGTTACTTGTGACAACCAAACTTTTGTACGAAAGAGTTCTCTATTGGTTTAGAATCTATACTGGCAACGAGAATTTAATTGTGAAATTCTTTACTAGTAGAAGTCCGTTCGTCAAAATGGCGCTGTTGCTGGGGAATTGCAAACGTGTGCCTTATTATTGGTTATTGTAAATATTTGCTTTTTCGTTTCTTTGTTAGTGTTTCTAGTTTTAGGAGTTTATTTTCATTAATTTTTATTAGTTTTTATTTTCTTTAGCTATTATGAATTCTCACTTCTCTGGTTTCAAGTTTGGTTTCAATGTTGTTGTAAGGAATGGAAGCTATAATGAGAACATGCATCAAGGTTGGAAGAATCAAAGATGGGAGGAGACACAAGGATTTGATCAACCCTCTTGGCAACAACCCCCTCCAATGCCTTATAACCAACAACCATTCTAAGATGCATACCAAGACAATAGTTATGGTGGACCTTTTTGTGACAACCAACCTCCACCAAATTACTATGGTCAAGAGCCATTCCGAGGTGCGTACCAAGATGATAGATATGGTGGACCCCCTTGTAGTTACCAACAAGCCCCACCATATGCTTATGAACCACCTCCTCAACATAACTCTGAACCACCCTACTCACAAGCCCCTTTTCACCATTCACCTCCATATGACCTGAACCATCATACACCATACCAACCACCTTATGAGCCATATGAACCATACATAAAGCCACCCCAATTCCAACCCAATTACTCCCAAAAACCACCACCTCCATATACACCATGTCCATATCCATCAATCCAAGAGCACTATGATCCTACTTATGATAGCCGAGCACAACAAGACTCAAAGGATCGTATCAAGGAAACAGTGGATCAATTTCATGCAACCCTTCATCAACTAGAGCAAGCGACAAATCAATTAGCTTCTCGATGTTTGGGCACTCAAGGAACTCCCACGGCTACATGTGGAGAATCTACTGAAGAACGCAGCATGAATGAGAAGCTAGAAACTCCAGTGGACAGTGAGCAGGATGACTTTGTATTGGAACAATTGGAGAAAATCGAAATTATCAAAGAAGAGAAAGTGGTTGAAGACTTAGGAGATGCGGAACCTCCATCGGAAACTTAAGTCATAGAGCCTCCTTCCAAGATGTTTGAATTTGATGTTCAGGAGGGTGTATAACCTCCAAGGCAGATCATGGTTTAAGACTTTGTAGAGGTTGATCAAAAGATGGAGATTAAAGAGGAAGAAGCACAACCTCACATGCCATTGGTAAGTAATAAAGAAGAGATTAAATTGGAAGAAAGCTACCAAGAGGGAGAGGTTTAAATTGAAGAAGCTTGCAAAGAGGGAAAGTTGCCAAAGAAGAGCCCAAGGGAATGGAGCTGAAGATCACCTTGCCAAGGATGTTGGAGACTTCTCCCCCAAAGCCATCACCATCCATCCCTTCATTCAAGTGGGTAAATCTATCATCTCTAAACTTAATTAGCCTACTTGAATATGCTTTGTTTGAGACGGATGGGCAACTTAGAGCTCTTTGTGGCATTCAGAGTAAGAGGGAGATGGTTAGATGTAAGAGTTGTCATGCAAGGTTCAATATGGTTGCACGTGATAAACCCCGTTTTTAGAGTTCATCTTGTACTAAATTTAGAGCATTTTATCAACCTTTTGTCACATTTAGCCAAGGAATTAGCATGATTTTGTAATCTCTCCCGTATTTGTGCTTAAGTGTAAAAACATGCTTTTTAAGCCTTATTTTTATGAATTCTAATTCCTCCTTAATTCCATAAGATGCCTTGATTTGTTTGCTAGTAATCTCAGGTTAAAATAGGCTAAGCATGGATCAAAGGAGCAAGGAAGGAAGCATGCAAGTGGAGAGAAGCACAAAAAGCCAAAGAACTGATCTGGGCCAAGGACGCGCACACACACAAGGCGCCCGCGCGCACATCGCTAAATCGGCCAGAGACACGCACGCGTACCGTGCGTGCACGCATCACAGTCCGCACAAGATTCTGTTATTGCAACACGTGCCTGGCGATTTTGGAGGGTTTCTGCAACCAACTTTGGCGCCAAACTGCATATAAGAACCAAGGATTGAAGGGGATTGGGACATTCACATCCCTACACTCATTTTACAAGTTTTCTAGATATTTTTTAGTTAGTAACATTTGTAGAGAGAGAGACCCCAACCACTCTCTAGGGTTCACCTTCATTCTCTCAATTATCAACCATTCCTTGGTGAGATCCATTGCAACTCTCAATTTACTTTGTTCATGTTATAGATCTTCTTCTCTAATCTCAATTAGTGTTTGTAATTGTTCAATTCTCATAGATCTTAGATTTAACTTTGTTGTTTTGGATTCTATTAATGCATTGAAGATCTTATTTCATTGCTATTCGTTGTTGATTGTTGTTAAACTCTTGTATTGAATTACTTTGATTCTAGGCTTCTTCTCAATTCTACTATGTCTTTCATTCTTGCTCTCCCCATCTTTGAGAAAATGCCAACTTTAGATATGGAGTAGCATCCCCTTCACTTGGCTTAGTGGTTGAGTCATTGGAGACACTTGAATAATGGATGTCAATTGTTGGTTGAGAATTGAGAATTGCTAATTGACTTAGAGTGCATTAAAGCTATACTTCCCTAAGGTAAGACTAGGACTTGTGACTCAAGTTAGTTACTTTTACTTGACTTTCCTCTATGACTAGGGGTTAACTAAGTGAAGTAATACTCCATTGTTATCACAATTGAAGGAAGCTATAGTGATGGAACTTCCAATGTTCAACCTTGGCAAGGCTTTTAATATTGATTGATTGTTGTTCTCCTTTGTTAACACTTTTATGCCACACTCTTCAAACCACAAAAGACCACTTAACCAATAGCATGCATCCTTGTAGCATTCCTAGGGAAGAACGACTCGGGAGATTAATACTCTCGATTATAGATTGTAGAATTTATTTGATAATGGATTTTGTGTCGGTTTAGACTATACTACGATTGGTTACTTGATAATTTCTATACCGTTAAAAACTCACTCATCAGCACACTCCAAGTTGAAGTGCAAGGATTGGTGTAGAGCTCGATTGAATGGGTCTAGGAAGTTGTTTGGACGCTTCAATGAGAATTCAAATTGCTTGCCACCCGGTTGGAACAATGATGATCAACAAGAAGACGGGTGCAAAAGCAAGGTTTGGGACCCTAGAATTCAGTCTAGCAATCAACATTCTTGGGGCCTTGTCACTTGTTTTAACTTACTTGAAGGCTCTTTGCGCCTAGTTTGGGATCTCGGAGGCCATTGGAATTACAAACATTGGTGGAGATTCCTAGATGAGTTCAAGTATAAGCCACCATGACAAGGAGCTCACCAAATGTCCAACTTAAAGACTTTAACTAAAAGTGCTAGGTGGGAGACAACCCACCATGGTATGATCGTTTTTCTTCAGTCTTAGCATTATTTAATTTTGTTTTATTCTTAGTTTTATTTTATTCTATTTTTCTTAGTGTTCATTCATAATGCCTGCATCAGCATTTGCATTCTACATTCTGCATACTTCATTTAAAAAAAAAAAGGAAGGAGGAACCACGCGTGCGCGCAGGCCACGCGTGGGCATCGATAGCAATTTCTCTCCCCCATCCAATGAACAAAAATTTGTGATGGAATCATGTGGCTAGTGTACTCTACGCATGAATCGAGCCACGCATACGCGTCTACGATGCGCACGCGTGGATAGGGAAATCGGCGTAAATAGCATGTTGGGCAGAAAGTTATGCTACCCCCACGCTGGAACTATGCTAGAGGCACAAGGTCATCCACGCGTACGCGTCCCTGACGTGTGCGCGTCCTTTTGCTTCCAAGGTCACCCATGCGTACGCGTTTGCGTCGCATAGCGAATACAATTCTCACGTGCACGCGTGCCTTGCGCGTGCGCGTCGCTTCCCGCTTTTCATTCCCTTCTCCTTTCTTCCTTCATTCTTCTTATTGCATTTAATTACTTTCTTTCTTCAATTTTTTTCTTTCATGCTTAGTTATTTATGGTTACTTTTTTTTCATTCTTTTCTTTTTTTTCTTCATGCATTTTTATGTTGGTATTGAAGCTTTATTTGGGTCTTATATTACTATACCTGAGCTTGTGGATATCATCAAGAGTGATTTGACAATTAATATTAATTTTTGGATTACATGCATGTTGGAATTCCTACCTTCCCTAACATATTTTACATGCATACCAAGTGTTTGTGAAAAGTCTATATGGCATTGGGAATTCTTAATTATTCTATCCTTCTACTCTAATGCCTGTTTTTCACAAAACCCTTCCAATATTTTATTAATTAAATATGATTGTCAATACAAACGTTATTGTTAGTTTGTTACGAGTGATAATATATTTTGGCTTTTAATACTTGATCTACGCTACTCATGTCTTTGCCAGCATGCCAATAAAAATCTTGCATTTAATGGCCTCCATTTATCATGCTATATTTCCATTGACGTCCTAATTGCATGGAGTCGCGACCATGTGTTAACGACATTCTTCTTTACCTTGGCATGATTATCACTCATACTGCCCTCTTCCTTGCTCTATCCCTTTGAATTCATGCCCCTTTCTCTTCTCCCTTTTCAGGATGGCCACCAGAAAGGGTACAGAGAGAGCCTCTAACAAACCACCGGCAAGGAAAAGAACAAAAAGCATAAGTAACTTCAACAAATCAGCTGCTACCTCGGATACTTCAGAGGCTAGACCGGCAAGCGAAGCAAATGGAGCGCTGTAACAAGTGCTGATTTGCATACCTCAAGGAGCTGATTGTTGGCAACTACCCACCTGAGGAAGACCCAGACACTTCGGACTCCACCTTACCTACCAGCACCGGGAGCCATGACGGCCCTGATTGTGGAGACACTGCTACCAGCCCCCCTTTGTTCCTGACTGATGGCACCGAGGACGGTACCAAGCTTTAAGTGTGGGGAGCTCGGTCAGTACCTAACTTCCGGAGGTAAGCTCTCTCTCTTAACACCAACATTTTAGTTTTTCTTTTGTTAAATAGAATAGATTGCATGATAATACTTGTTTGCATGTATGTTTGCTTGGTTAAAGTAATAAATTTTTTTTAAGATCCTATTTTTGAAAATTTCCCTAATTTAAATCAAAACTTTTGTGTTAAAACTTGTTTGAAGACTGTAAATTAGAACATGGTTTAAAGCTAGAACACACAACCTGTGAGATTTGAGCTTAATTACATGGTTACATTATTTAACCATAATATTCCATTCTTGTGTGTTTTCTCCTCTATGATTGTAGACTTTACTTTGTTCCATTCTATATGTCCACTATTTAGTATATTTACATGCTGCATATGATTGAGGCCATTACTTATTTTTGCTCACTTATCCCAAATAGCCTACGCTTTCAATCACCTTTGTTAGCTACCTTGAGCCTTTTAATCCCATTTATTCTGTATTTTACTACATCACTAGCCTTAAGCATAAAAATAAATTAATTACCCCAAATGGAATCTTTGGTTAGCTTTAGTTAGAGACTGTGAGCTAATTAAGTGTGGGGAACTGTGGAAACTTGGGTTGATAAAAGTATTTCATTGACAAAATATTGGGAATTTGGGTACCTACTCATGTGAGACCAAAAAAAATTAAAAAATCAATGTGCATTGATATGTTATGTTTACTTTTATATTTTTAATAAAAAAATAAAAAAAAACAAAAAAAACTAATATATATATATATATTTAAATAATTAAGTAAATAAAATAAATAAGGGGACAAAATTACCCCAGTGTTAAGTTGAATAAAAGGTCAATACATATGTGATAAAATTAAAGAAATATTTGGTACATGAGTATGTGATGCAAAAGTGGGAACTATGGGTAGCTAGTCATGAATTGGAATTATAGAGAGTGTGTGTGTATGTGTGTTAGGTGAGAACTTAGGTTAATCAAAGATTCATATTATATCTCACTTGGCCATACATATATCCTCACCCTTACTTTAGCTCCATTACAACCTTGAAAAGACCTCATGATATTTGCATTGGTACATTAAATACTTGTTGATTGGTTAGGTGAAGAACAATGTTTAGAAAGAATGACTAGAGAAGAGTAGAGTGATTACCCTATACACTTGAGTGACTAGAGTGCATATACACCATCAGTAAGGGTTCAATGCTTGATTCTATGTTCCTTGCTTTTATGAGCTATCTTCCTACAAGTTTACTTGTCTTTTATTATATGATTAGAATTAGTGTAATTTGAATTATTTTTGTCTTGGAGAACTTTTTTACTTTTAACCAAGTGGACAGAAGCATCTTAGCATATAGTTACATTCATACAAAGGTTGCATTGCATTACATGAGTCTTACTTTCCCTCCTTCTTCCTTTCTATCTCCTTGAGCTTAGCATGAGGACATGCTAAAGTTTAAGTGTGGGCAATTTGATAAACCACTATTTCATGGTTTATCTTGTGCTAATTTGAGTATTTTTTATCAAGTCTTTGTCCATTTATCCATATGATTTGCATGATTTTACAATTCCTTCCTAGTGTTATTCTATGGTTGAAAACTTGCTTCCAAGAGTCTTTAATTTGTGTATTTTAATTCTCTTATTAACATTCGATGTCTTGATATGTGTGTTAAGTGATTTCAGAGTTTATAGGGCAGGAATTGCTTAGAGAATGGAAAGGAAGCATGCAAAAGTGGAAAGAATACAAGAAATTGAAGGAACTACTGAGCTGTCTAGCCTAACCTCTTCGCATTCAAACGGTCATAACCTGACCTACAAAGTTCCAAATGAGGCGATTTAAGTTGCGTTGGAAAGCTAACATCCGGGGCTTCGAAATGATATATAATTTGCCATAGTTGCCCTGAAGATAAGTGACATGCACGCATGGATCTGCGAAAATCAGCGCATCAGAATTCGCCCCCAGCGATTTCTGGGCTGTTTTTGGCCCAGTTCTCGGCTCAGGAAACACAGATTAAAGCCTGCAAAGTGGAGGAATGAGGGGGACGGCTCATAATTCAGATTTTAGGTTTTACATTTAGCTTTTAGAGAGAGAGAGGCTCTCTCCTCTCTCTCCTCTCTCTTAGGATTTAGGATTTAGGATTTCTCTTAATTTTAGGGTTGCTTCTTCTCAATTCCAGGTTCAATATTCCTTTAATTTGATTTCTCTTCTAATTTAATTTGTTTCTTCTCAATTTTATTATTTATTTAATTGCTTTCAATTTTATTTCCATTATCATGTCTCTTTTCTATTCTAAACTCCCAACAACAAAGATGGTATGCATGATTACAGAGTAGACTTCCAACTTGACTTGGGGGTTGATTAAAAGGAGACACTTGAGTTGGAATGCTCAAGTGATTAGTTAAATTGGAAGTTGTTGGCTAATTCTGTATTTACTAACGCTAGACCTTCCCAAGGGAGAAGACTAGGATTTGCAAATAAGAGTTAGCTCAATCACTTGACTTTCCTTTATTTAGTAAAGGTTAACTAAGTGAAAATAACAACCTTTTGATACTACACTTGAGAAAATTCCAACAAGGATAGAACTTCCAATTAATTATATCCCCGGTCAAGGCTTTTTAATTTAATTACATAAAACCTCTTGTTAATTTTCATTACTTTAATTTATAATTATTTTTGTGCCCATTGCCCAAACTCCAAATTTCCCACAAAACTCATAACCAATAATAAATACACTTCCCTACAATTTCTTGAGAGACGACCCGAGGTTTAAATACTTCGATTATTACTTTTTAGCAGTTTTGTTACTTGTGATAACCAAACTTTTTGTACAAAAGGGTTCTCTGTTGGTTTAGAATCTATACTAGCAACGAGAATTTCATTCTAAAATTCTTTACTAGCAGAAGTCCATTTGTCAACCATGCATCTGAGACGGAATTAAAGAAAAAGACTATGTGCAAGATTAGCTTGTACCATAAGGTTTTTCAAATTAGCAAAATTGCTCCAATATCTCATCATAAGTAAGCAACACAGTTTCTACTTCACAAAGAAAGAACATTTCTGGTTTAGTGTTGATGACGGTGATCATCATTTGATAATCTTCACTGAAGCCATCTAGAATAGCTTGAATTTATTTTTCAAATTTGAGAGGTTTACCTAATGCAATCAAAGAATCTTCAATATCTTTGATTTTAAAGATATAGTCAGGAGCAGAAAAACTTTGTTTCTTGACGAGTTTGAGTTCATCCTTCAATTGCTTGACTATAAACTTAATATATTCAGCAAAATATGATTCAATTTTGTCTCAAATTTGATAACAATATAATCACAGCCAATCGTTATAGGTTTGAAAGTTGAATCAAAAGAGGCCAATATCCATAAGATGGGATTCTAGTCATCTTGAATCCACTGCTTATATTTGAAAGATTTAATGGCAGCAATTTAATTTTCTTGATTATCGTATTGCGTTAGAATTTTATCTTTGTGTAAATGATCTTCCAATACTTGTCCTCAAATATCTACAAGAGCCTATTGCTACCAAGTCTTGTGATTCTTTTCACCCAATTTTTCTTGAATTGAATTGGAAGGCCTTTGATTATAAAGTTGAGGAAAGATTGAATTAATGATTGAATTGTTGGAGTTTGGAACCGTGTTTGCTAAGATAGCAAAGTCATCAGAAGGTGAAGTCATGAATTAGAAAAAGAACCAAGCTCTCGATACCATAAAAAGAATTCTTGGGTGGTTGCTTAGTGGTGGACGAAATTGTGATTCAATTGTTATTCCATTTTGCAAAATTCATTACTTTTCATTCCCTGGTAATGGCGCCAAAAACATGATGCCAATACCATAGTTCACAACTCCGTTCAACTTAACCAGCAAGTGTACTGGGTCATCCAAGTAATACCTTACGTGAGTAAGGGTCGATCCCACAGAGATTGTTGGTATGAAGCAAGCTATGGTCACCTTGTAAATCTCAGTTAGGCAGATTAAAGTGGTTTATGGGTTTTCGAATATTAATAATAAAAAGAAAGTAAAAGGGATAGAAATACTTATGTAAATTAATAGTGGGAATTTCAGATAAGTGTATGGAGATGTTGTGCTCCTCTTGAATCTCTACTTTCCTATTACAGTCATCCAATCCTTCCTACTCCTTTCCATGGCAAGCTGTATGTAGGGCATCACCATTGTCAATGGCTACATCCCATCCTCTCAGTGAAAACGTTCCTATGCTCTGTCACAGCACGGCTAATCATCTGTCGGTTCTCAATCAGGTTGGAATAGAATCCCTAGATTCTTTTGCGTCTGTTACTAATGCCCAGCCTTCAGGAGTTTGAAGCTCGTCACAGTCATTCAATCCCAGAATCCTACTCGGAATACCACAGACAAGGTTTAGACTTTCCGGATCCTCATGAATGCCGCCATCTATCTAGCTTATACCACGAAGATTCTGTTGGGGAATCTAAGAGATATGCGCCCGGCCTAA
>NC_029772.3:53206399-53206606 GCF_000817695.3 Arachis duranensis | reverse complement strand
CTCAAAGCCTTGGATCCTTTTTACCCTTGCCTTTTGGTTTTAAGGGCTATTGGCTTTTTCTGCTTGCTTTTTCTTTTCTTTTTTTTGACTGCTTTTTCTTGCTTCAAGAATCAATTTCATAATTTTTTCAGATTATCAATAACATTTCTCTTTGTTCATCATTCTTTCAAGAGCCAACAATTTTAACACTCATAAACAACAATATCA
>NC_029772.3:53203595-53205376 GCF_000817695.3 Arachis duranensis | reverse complement strand
GCCAACCTCACATTTTCCGGACTAAAATCTAAGTATTTCCCCCGAACCATTGTGAGATAATTCTTTGGACTCGGGTTCATACTTTGATCATGGTTCCTAGTGATCCATGCATTGGCATAGAATTCTTGAACCATTAAAATTCCGACTTGTTGTATGGGGTTGGTTAGGACTTCCCAACCTCTTCTTTGGATCTCATGTCGGATCTCCGGATACTCATTCTTTTTGAGCTTGAAAGGGACCTCGGGGATCACCTTCTTCTTTGCCACAACATCATAGAAGTGGTCTTGATGGCTCTTGGAGATGAATCTTTCCATCTCCCATGACTCGGAGGTGGAAGCTTTTGTCTTCCCTTTCCCTTTTCTAGAGGATACTCCGGCCTTAGGTGCCATTGATGGTAATGGAAAAACAAAAAAGCTTATGCTTTTACCACACCAAACTTAAAAGATTGCTCGTCCTCGAGCAATATAAGAAAGAAGAGAAGAAGAAGAAGAAGAAGAAGAAGAAGAAGAAAATATGGAGGAGAGGGAGAGAGGTAGGTTCGGTCAAGGGAAGAAGAGGTGGTTGTGTTGTGTGAAAATGAAGGAGAATGGAAGGGTATTTATAGGGAGAGGGGAGGGTGGATGTTCGGCCATTTTGGGTGGGAATGGGTGGGAAATTGAATTTGAATTTTATGAAGGTAGGTGGGGTTTATGGGGAAGAGTGGGTTGATGTGAGTGGTGAATGGGGCAATTGGGAAGAGGAATTGAGGTGAATGGTGAGGAGTGTTGGGAAGTGTGACATGGGGAGTAGGAGAGTGTGATTAGGATTAGGAGAGTGTGATTAGGGAATATGGTAGGTGGGGATCCTGTGGGGTCCACAGATCCTGAGGTGATCCTGTGGGGTCTACAGGATCCTGAGGTGTCAAGGAATTCCATCCTTGTACCAAATAGGCATGTAAAATGCCTTTGCACACCATTCTGGCGTTTAAACGCCCATTGGTGCACGTTCTGGGCGTTCAACGCCCATGTAAAGCATGTTTCTGGCGTTGAACGCCAGTTTCATGCTTGTTACTGGCGTTCAGCGCCAGCTTTTCTTCTCTGGGCACATTCCTGGCGTTCAGCGCCAGAATGTTGCTTGTTTCTGGCATTCAGCGCCAGAATGGTGCTCTGTTCTGGCGTTGAACGCCGGCCAGATGCATCTTACTGGCGTTGAACGCCAGCCTGTGCGTCCTCCAGGGTGAAAAATTTTTTTCTTCTGTTTTTGACTCTGTTTTTAATTTTTATGATTTTTTCGTGACTCCTCATGATCACGTACCTAATAAAACACAAAATAACAATAAAATAAAAATTAGATAATTAAAATTGGGTTGCCTCCCAACAAGCGCTTCTTTAATGTCAATAGCTTGACAGTGACTCTCATGGAGCCACAAGGTGATCAGGTCAATGTTAGTGTAGTCCCAACACCAAACTTAGAGTTTGGTTGTGGCCTCACAACACCAAACTTAGAATTTGACTGTGTGGGCTCTTCTTGACTCTGAACTGAGAGAAGCTCTTCATGCTTACTCTCTTTTGTCACAGAGGGATGGCCATGTGCCTTAAACACAAGGTAGTCCCCATTCAATTGAAGGACTAACTCACCTCTATTGAAATCTATCACAGCTCCTGCTGTGGCTAGGAAAGGTCTTCCAAGGATGATGCAATCATCCTCGTCCTTCCTAGTGTCTAAGATTATGAAATCAGCAGGGATGTAAAGGCCTTCAACCTTTACTAACACGTCCTCTACTATTCCATAAGCTTGTCTCA
>NC_029772.3:53200361-53201590 GCF_000817695.3 Arachis duranensis | reverse complement strand
ATTTTCGAAAATTAGAGAGGGAAAAGTAGTTAGGTGGTTTTGAAAAAGATAAGAAACAAACAAAAAGTTAGTTAGTTGATTGAAAAAGATTTGAAATCAAATTTTGAAAAAGATAAGAAGATAAGAAGTTAGATAGGATATTTTGAAATCAAATTTTGAAAAAGATAAAATTTTTGAAAAAGATCAAATAAAAGATAAAAAGATTTAATTCAAAAATTTTTGAAATTATTTAATTCACTAACAAGAAACTACAAGATAAGATTCTAGAACTTAAAGATTGAACCTTTCTTAACAAGAAAGTAACAAAATTCAAATTTTTGAACCAATCACATTAATTATTAGTGAATTTTCGAAAATATGATATAGAGATAAGAAAAAGATTTTGAAAATATTTTTGAAAAAGGTTTTTGAAATTTTCGAAAATTATAAAAAAAAATGAAAAAGATATGATTTTTGAAAAAGATTTTGAAAAGATAAGATTTTTAAAATTGAAATTTTGACTTGACTTGTAAGAAACAACTAATTTTAAAAATTTTTGACCAAGTCAACCCAAAATTTCAAAAATTTGGAGGGAAATAAGGAAAAGATATTTTTTTTTATTTTTGAATTTTTAATTATGAGAGAGAAAAACAACAAAAATACTCAATGCATGAAATTTTTAGATCAAAACAATGAATGCATGCAAGAATGCTATGAATGTCAAGATGAACACCAAGAACACTGTGAAGATCATGATGAACATCAAGAACATAATTTTGAAAAATTTTTGATCCAAAGAAAACATGCAAGACACCAAACTTAGAAATCTTTAATGCATGGAAAATATGAATGCAAAGATGCACATGAAAAACAACAAACAACACAAAACAAGAAATCACCAAGATCAAACAAGAAGACTTGTCAAGAACAACTTGAAGATCATGAAGAACACTATGAATGCATGGAGTTTTCGAAAAATGCAAGAAAATTTTTTTAAAGCATGCAATTGACACCAAACTTAAAAATTGACTTAAGACTCAAACAAGAAACACAAAATATTTTTGATTTTTATGATTTTCTAATTTTTTTGGATTTTTATTGTTTTTTTCGACAATAAAGTTAGGAAAAACGAAAAAGAGAAGAAAATTTTTGAAAAAGATTTTTGAAAAGAAAATTACCTAATCTGAGCAACAAGATGAACCGTCAGTTGTCCATACTCGAACAATCCCCGGCAACGGCGCCAAAAACTT
>NC_029772.3:53199210-53200097 GCF_000817695.3 Arachis duranensis | reverse complement strand
TCACAGTCATTCAATCCCAGAATCCTACTCGGAATACGACAGACAAGGTTTAGACTTTCCGGATCCTCATGAATGCCGCCATCTATCTAGCTTATACCACGAAGATTCTGTTGGGGAATCTAAGAGATATGCGCCCGGCCTAAGGTAGAACGGAAGTGATTGTCAATCACGCGCGTTCATAAGTGAGAATGATGATGAGTGTCACGGATCATCACATTCATCAAAGTTAAGTGTAGCGTATATCTTGGAATAAGAATAAGAGAGAATTGAATAAAAGAAGATATAATTGTATTGAAACTTGAGGTACAGCAGAGCTCCACACCCTTAATCTATGGTGTGCAGAAACTCCACTGTTGAAAATACATAAGTAAAAGGTTCAGGCATGGCCGAATGGCCAGCCCCCATAACGTGATCAATAGTCTCCTAAGATGAAGAATAAAACAAAACTGAGACCAAAGATGTCTAATACAATAGTAACTTATCCTATTTATACTAGACTTAGCTACTAGGGTTTACATGAGTAAGTATTTGATGCATAAATCCACTTCTGGGGCCCACTTGGTGTATGCTTGGGCTGAGCTTGATCTATCCACGAGCTGAGGCTTTTCTTGGAGTTGAACTCCAAGTTATAACGTGTTTTGGGCGTTCAACTCCGGATCATGACGTTTTTCTGGCGTTTAACTCTAGACAGCAGCATGAACTTGGCGTTCAACGCCAAGTTACGTCGTCAATTTCCGAATAAAGTATAGACTATTATATATTGCTGGAAAGCTCTGGATGTCCACTTTCCAACGCCGTTGAGAGCGCGCCATTTGAAGTTCCGTAGCTCCAGAAAATCCATTTCGAGTGCAGGGAGGTCAGATTCCAACAGCATCAGCAGTCCTTTT
>NC_029772.3:53198335-53199065 GCF_000817695.3 Arachis duranensis | reverse complement strand
AGTAAAGTCCAGAAATGTGAATTTAGCATAAAAACTAATGAAAACATCCCTAAAAGTAACTAGATCATACTAAAAACAACCTAAAAACAATGCCAAAAAGCGTATAAATTATCCGCTCATCACAACACCAAACTTAAATTGTTGCTTGTTCCCAAGCAACTGAAAATCAATTAGGATAAAAAGAAGAGAATATACTATAAATTTCAAAATATCAATGAATATTAATTTTAATTATATGAGCGGGACTTAGAATGATTGGCATCTCACTTTTTCCCTTGAAGTTTAGAATGATTGGCTTCTCTAGGAACATAGAATTTCGGATAGTGTTATTTATTCTCCTAGTTAACCATGTTGATTCTTGAACACAGCTACTTTTATGAGTCTTGGCCGTGGCCCTAAGCACTTTGTTTTCCAGTATTACCACCGGATACACAAATGCCACAGACACATAACTGGGTGAACCTTTTCAGATTGTGACTCAGCTTTGATAGAGTCCCCAGTCAGAGGTGTCCAGAGCTCTTAAGCACACTCTTTTTGCTTTGGATCACGACTTTAACCACTCAGTCTCAAGCTTTTCACTTGAACATTCATGACACAAGCACATGGATAGGGACAGCTTGATTTAGCCGTTTTCCTTGGGCCCTCCTATCAATTAATGCTCAAAGCCTTGGATCCTCTTTACCATTGCCTTTTAGTTTAAAGGGCTATTGGCTTTTTCTGCTTGCTTTTT
>NC_029772.3:53170117-53191338 GCF_000817695.3 Arachis duranensis | reverse complement strand
ACTCCAAGTTATAACGTGTTTTGGGCGTTCAACTCCGGATTATGACGTTTTTCTGGCGTTTAACTCTAGACAGCAGCATGAACATGGCGTTCAACGCCAAGTTACGTCGTTAATTTCCGAATAAAGTATGGACTATTATATATTGCTGGAAAGCTCTGGATGTCTACTTTCCAACGCCGTTGAGAGCGCGCCATTTGGAGTTCTGTAGCTCCAGAAAATCCATTTCGAGTGCAGGGAGGTCAGATTCCAACAGCATCAGCAGTCCTTTTGTCAGCCTTTTTCAGAGTTTTGCTCAAGTCCCTCAATTTCAACCAGAAATTACCTGAAATCACAGAAAAACACACAAACTCATAGTAAAGTCCAGAAATGTGAATTTAACATAAAAACTAATGAAAACATCCCTAAAAGTAGCTCAAACTTACTAAAAATAACCTAAAAACAATGCCAAAAAGCGTATAAATTATCCGCTCATCACTTAGCGTGCAAGAGAATAGAAGAAGAAAGGAAATAGAGTAACTAAAGAAGAATAACAGTATGTTATGGATGACCTAATGTGTAAAAGAGTTAGTTATAGAGCATAGCAATTAACCAATATATATAGTAGTGATATGCAGAGAAGCTACATTATGCAAACTAACTGGACTAACTCTTAAAATACTAATAAACTAGCTATAATAGGCTAACTACTCTCAACATTGATTAATTACAACGTTATCCTTAATAAGTATTACTGAAGCTCGATCACTATTTATAATTTAATTTATTACGGTATCTATTTTTCCTCTTAAAATGCCATTCTATATGATACCCACAAACGTTAATGGCTAATGGTAAATTCAACCAATTATTTTGGAGAAATTTTCACACACATGATGCGTCCGTATCATTAATAGTTTTTCTTGTATTCTTTTCATATTTTCAGAGAGATAATTACAGTTTTTTTCATACAAACTGATTGATTTGAGGTATTTTCTGTTGTAATATGTTTTTTTAAGTACTTTCAAAGAAATACAGGTGAAGATAAGAAAACCAAAGACCAAAGGAAGCATCATTCAAAGGCAAGAAAATGGAGTGACATACAACGCCAAGCACATGGCATTTAAAGCCCTGAAAAGCCATGCAAGAGTTGGAGTGCCACGCCAATCCTAAGCGTACAACGCCTTGAAGTCCACAATAAGTTGGCGTGCCTCGCTACAAGCCCAAATGCAATGCCGTCAAAGGCCCACTCTCCCAGAGATGCAAGTTAGCTTAAGGTTATAGAAGATTCTATTAAGATAGAATTTGATTTGAATTAGTTTTAATTAGAATTTGAATTATTGTTAATAAATATTTTTTTCTTCTTAAAAGATAAGATAAAGATTTAATTTGAATTAGAATTTTAGGTAAATCTAGGATATAAATCAGTGAACATGGTTCACAGAAAAGGAGTTCAGAGCCCTAGCCAAGTGATGTAAGATAATTGTCGGTTAAGAATTTCACAAAATAATTTCGTTGCAAGTATAGTTCCAAACCAACAATTAATCCTCAATCAAAGTTTAATTTGTTTGTCACAACAACAAACCCCAATAAAAATAACCGAAGTATTTAAACCTCAGGTCGTCTCTCAAGAAATTGCATGAAAATGTGTTTATTATTGGTTATGATGTACTTCTTTTGTGGTTTTGGAATAAAAGACAAGAAAGTAAATAACAACAAAGTAAAGAAAACTCAAATGGTAAAAAGGTCTTGGCAAGGGTTGATGGTTAAGGATCACTATCCTTGTTACTAACCCAATATAATAATTGCAAGGATCACTCCCATTTTGTCATCCCTAAGATTATAGGAAAGTCAAGAGATTTTAATGGATCCTAGTCCATAAGTCCTAGCCACCTCACTAATTGATTTTGTGAAGGACTAAAGTTAATGGTAACAAATTATCAATTACTTGGACATTAGTAACTCTAGGTCACCCATGTTACCAACCCAAGCCAAGAACACAAAATTCTATTCTAAAATCCAACCAAGAATTTTATCAAACACTTGGAAGACATAAAAGGAAAGCATATTAAAATTGCAAGAAATATAAATCTATAACTACCCAAAGCAAGAAAATAACAATAACAATTCAATTAAACATAAACTAACATAAAACATGAATTGCATTAAAGGAAATTAAAACTAACAAGAGTCATGAATATAAAGGAACAAAATGAAGGAAATTGCAAATGAAACCAAAAGAGTAAAGATGTGAGAATAAGAAATTAAAAGGGAAAGCTAAATCAAAGCAAGAATTAAATCCTAGATCTAAGAGAATTCTAACCAAAATCTAACCTAATTCTAGAGAGAAGAGAGAGCTTCTCTCTCTAGAAACCTATTCTAAAGCATAGTGAAAACTCAACTATGACTACTTAGTTCATCCCCCTTCAATCCTTGGGTTCAAAAGCATTAGAAATGAGTTAGACTTGGTCCTGGATGGCTTAGAAATCGCCCCTAGCGTATTCACTTTAATGAGGTCACGTGATCAACATCACGCGTCCACGTGGTTAGTGCGTGCGCGGTGCTTGGAAAAATTTCTTCTCACGCGTATGCATGGATGACGTGTGCGCGTGGCCATGAATCCTCCAAATGCTCATTTCTTCATGAGTTCTAAACTTTGCATGCTTTTCTCTTCACTTCTTCCATCCAATCCTTGCCTCATAAGCCTGAAATCACTCAACAAACATATCAAGGCATCGAATGGAATTAAAGTGAATTAAAATTAGCAATTTTAAGGCCTAAAAAGCATGTTTTCAATCATTAGGCACAAATTAGGGAGAAATATAAAACCATGCTATTTCATTGAATAAATGTAGAAAAAGTTGGTAAAATCCACCAAATTAGACACAAGATAAACCATAAAATTGTGGTTTATCACCGAGTCCTTTTAGCATTGTTTTCATCTTTCTCCATAAGTAAATAATTCCTCTTATTAAGGGTTAGGAGCTCTGTTTACTTTTTCATGGATTATCAATCTAAGTTTTATTTTATTTTGAGGTTATGCATTGATCTATTTTCAAGATTGATTTTTTGTTCTTCATTCTTTAAAGGTTAGAAGTATTGAAAAATATTCTAATTCAATTTTGAATTTTGTGATTACTTTGGAAAATTTAATATCGTAATTAAGCTTGAAAAATCTTTCTCATGACTTTTTGATTTGACTAGGAATAATATTTTAAAGAGTATGCGACGTTTCTTTCTTGTAATTCTCAATTGCTTGGGAGTAGTTTTGAACACATAACATATAATTTGAACTAGAACTACTTTTGAATCTTATTTGAAAATAAATTAGAATTATGCTAAACCTATTTTCTTAATTGGTTGACCAAGGAATTGGTGATTGATTAATTAGATCAATTGAATTGCCAAGGAATTGAAACTTAATTATCTATGATTTTCCGTGAAAAGATCTTTGCATGCATCAAATTTAATAAACATAAGGTTTAATCTTCCTGAAAAATAAATATCTCCAAATCCTTGACATTCTCAATCATTGTTTTCTCATAATTAATTACACATTCATCACTACTTCCATAATCATCCAAGCATTCAAAGTCCAAGCAAGACATGGTTCCACCCTTCCATAGTCCAGGTTCAATTGATTTAATTAACAATTCAATCCGATATTTGCTTGCTCAATTCATTAATTCTCATGGGAACGATATCCATTCACTGTGGTCTTACCTGAACGATCTGGTGCACTTGCCAGTATCCGTGAGCATTTGGTTTCGCTTATCAAGTTTTTGGCACCGTTGCCAAAAATTAATTGAAATTGACAGCATACGTCCAGTTAAATCACTAACTTTGATTTTGTTTGTTTTTTTTCTTTTTTTTTTTACGTTTTATTATTATTATTTTATTATGTTGAATTTTTCTTTTTTTTTCTTCGTTGTTGTTCTTTATTCCATAAGATGCGTTTGAATTTTCTTTGTTTGTGTATCCAAGGAACAATGGAGTCAAATACTATGGACGAAATCCTATCACGCAATAAACTCATGATTCAACAACTTTTCTCACTCACACAACAAATAGATCAAAAACAGTGTAAGCTACTCAGAGAGAAGTAATATAAACTACATGGGATATTCCTCAAAGCCAAGGAATGACTCATATTGTTTGGACCAACTGGGTGATTAAATCCGAGAGGTGCCTCGTCACTCGATAATTTGGACCAACTGGCTTGAGATTATCAATTAAAAGCCCATGATAAAGAGTCACTTTGAAAAATATATTTAGAAGTCCAAAGAGGCTCTGGGTATCGATGTCCGAAAAAAAAAACCCTAGTTATGTGCTTGTAGCGACTGTGTCAAGAGTTAACATGCCACGCCAAGTCCGGGCGTGCAACGGCTTGAAGCCCATGAAAAGTTGGCGTGCCACGCCACAAGCCCAAGTGCAACGCTAATCAAGGCCTACTCTCCTAGAGATGCAAGTTAGCTCAAGGTTATGGAAGATTCTGTTAAGATAGGATTTGATTTAAAAAGTAGTTCTAATTAGAATTTGAATTATTGTTAATAATTATTTTATTCTTCTTAAAAGATAAGATAAAGATTTAGTTTGAATTTGAATTTTGGGTAAACCTAAGATATAAATAATTGAACATGGTTCAAAGAAAAGGAGTTCGGAACCCTAGCCGAGTCCTTTCAGCATTGTTTTCATCTTTCTCCATGAGTAACTAATTCCTCTTGTTTAGGGTTAGGAGCTCTGTTTACTTTTTCATGGATTATTGATCTAAATTTTATTTTGTTTTGAGGTTATCTATTGATCTATTTTCAAGATTGAGTTTTTGTTCTTCATTCTTTAAAGGTTAGAAGTATTGGAAAATATTCTAATTCTGGTTTGAATTCTGTTATTACTTTAGAAAATTTAATATCAGAATTAAGCTTGAAAACTCTTTCTCATGACTTTTTTATTTGACTATGAATAGTATTTTAAAGAATGTGCGATGTTTCTTTCTTATAATTCTCAATTGTTTAGAACTAGTTTTGAATACATGATATATAATTTGAACTAGAACTACATACTTTTGAATCTTATTTAAAAATAAATTTAAATTGTGATAAACCTCTTTTCTTAATCGGTTGACCAAAGAATTGGTGATTAATTAATTAAAGATAAATTGAATCGCCAATGAATTAGAATTTAATTATTTATGATTTGTCGTGAAAAGATCTTTGCATGCATCAAAATAGATAAAATAAGGTTTAATATTCCTAAAAAATAAACATCTCTAAACTCTTGACGTTCTCAATCTCTGTTTTCTCACGTTTAATTACACGTTTATCATTGCTTCCATAATTATCCAAGCATTCAAAGTCCAAGCAAGACACGGTTCCAACCTTCAATAGTCTAGGTTTAATTGATTTAATTATATTCAATCAGATATTTGTTTGCTTATCGATTAATTCTTATGGAAATGATATTCACTCACTATGGTATTATTTGGACGATTTGGTGTACGTATCAGTATCCATAAGTATTAGGTTTTTCTCATCAACACGCATGCACACATATTATATTTATCATTAGTGATTAATATATATTAGTACATCTATCATATTTATTTATTTCTCACTATATTTTCTAATCTTACAGTCAAGAACTAATAAAAATTTATGCTTCATTTAAAAATTATTACTGACTAATAAATTACTGCATATATAAAATAAAATTTAAATCTTTAACACTTATTTAAATAAATGAGTAAATTAACTACCGATTGACTTAAGTTGATTTCATCTTTTATTATTTTGTTTGTAGAACTTGTTATATTATCCCATGGAAGAATCCCCTTCTCTGATGGTCATTGTTAGTAACATGAATCTTTTAAAGATTATTTAGAGTTTCAGAATTTTACCATGTCATTTTATCTTGCATTTAATTACAATTATAATCGCTTTTTCTGCTAAGATTTGCATTATACATTCCATCTATCAATCTAATTAACTATCTTATTTTCTTGTATAACTCATTTATATGAACTCAGACTTCTCATCCTCATAAGTAATTTTGCTAGGTAATTAATTAGAATATTAATTAGTTTCTGTCAATTACAATATGGATCATAACAAATGATCCAATAACACAAAAAAACACTCCACAATATTACTCAAATTTAATCTTAATTTACCTTTTTCTACCACTCCTACAGTCCCACTCACGCCATTACCTCCGCGTCACGCCCCCTTCCCAACTAGTGCCAACTTTTGTTGCAACAGATAATATGTCACCTCTCGTTTTCGAAGATGACTTTAACAAGGAGCTCTCGTCACTGCAAGGACACTCTTCCTCTTTCTTTTCACTTCCATATCAGCACCGTACACTGTCGTCTCCACAGCTCCACTTGGCTCAACCGCCGTGCCACCCCACCACAGTGTTGTTACACCACACGTCCTGAGACAGTCGTTGATTACTACCTTCTACAAACCAACCACATCTCCTCTGCATCGAAGAACCTTTGAAACCCGCCGCAGTAGCACTGCCATAAAACGCTCTCCAAATCGTTGCCACCTCGACGCTAGGCCAACCGCCGGTTGTCGATCAGAAGTCCTACGTTGATATGGAATTAGATGTTTCTTTGCAGCTCATTTGGATGTTTCTTCTGTGCTTATTTAGATATTTCTTTTTTGCATTAGTGGATGGTTTTTCTTATGAGGTATTTAGATGTTTCTTTTCGATATTAACGGATGTTTTTTCTAGGCATTTGAATGTTTTTTTTCTGTATTTGCAGATGTTTCTTTTGTGGCTGCAAACGGGAACAACAACGCGGTGGCACGGAGAGACGTTGGAGGCATGACGAAGCAGCGCAGCGTGTGGTTAGGAGCGACGACAGGGCTTGAAAGAGAATGATTAGGATTTGTGTGGAGGTTATTTTTCTAATCCTAATTATTCAAAATCTAATTAATCCTAATTATTCAAATTTTAATTTTTAAAAAATTTTAAAATTAATTATTAAATAGAATAGTTGTTTAAGTTAGTTGACTTAGATGTTGACTTCCCCCATAAAAATTCACCTTTGTTGTCATAAATTTTTCTGATAGATCAATTTTTTTCTTCTTCTATAAAGCAAGTACAATCATAACCAATTATATATAACAAAATGACAGAGATAAAACTAAGCTTGTTTAATACTTGATAACACTTGAGAGTAACACTACCACAAATATGGGCTTTAGCAACGCTAAAATTTGTAACGCCTTAAAATCGTTCTCTTAGACGATTTTAGACAACGGTTTTTTAAAGTGTTGCTGTTGAAGTTCAATTTTTCACTACGTTAAAGCAACAAAATAAAACCGTTCTCTTTGAATATTTTTAAAAACGATTTTATAACCGTTACAATGATTTGTTTTTAGGCAACGGTTTTTTATTGTTGTTTAAATATTTGTACAAAGGATACGCATAAAAACCGTTGCCAAAATGGTGATACTTTAAAACCGTTCTATTAGATGGTCTTAGAGAATGGTTTTTATAATGTTGCTATTGAAGTTCAATTTTTCACTACATTATAGCAATAAAAATAAAACCGTTCTCTTTGACTATTTTAAAGAACGGTTTTATAACCATTACATCAATTTTTTTATTAAAAATAATTTTCTAATATTATTTAAATAATTACACAAATTAAAAGATACATATAAAAATAATTATAAATAATTATACAAATTTAAATAATTTTCACCATAAATACTAAATTTATAGAACACTAAAAAAGTATTGTTATAAACATATAACAAATATTATATATTTTTTATTTCATTCTCACTCCAAAATTTAACATAATATTTTTTAGCACTTCAAAAATATTTCAACAACCTCCTTCCAGTACAAAATACAAAACTAATCTTTTAAAATAATTTTATTATAATAAATTTAATTATAAATTACTATTCTTCTTTATAATTTTATTAAAATTAAAATCTTCATTCTATTTTTACTTTTTATTTTACTTAACCCTAACCTTATCCTAATTTCCAAATTAAAGTATTAAACATACATAACCTTATCCTTGAGTAAATACCCATAGTCGTCCTTGAGATTCACGCAAATACCCATAATAATCCCTAAGATCCCGATTTCCTCATTATAGTTCTCCAGATAGAGCTCCGAGCACTCAAACTGGTCCCTGGCCATGTTTCAGGCGATGACTCATCACCAGAGTGCTGACGTGGATTCGGATTGCCACGTGGGAGGGGTCCAAAACGTCGTCGTTTTGGGTTTGGCGCCCTTGAAAGCCAAAAACGACGCCGTACACAAACATTTCACTTCACTTATCTCTTCTTCTTCCACCCTCTGACTTCTTCTTCATCTCCCCATTAATGGCGTAGCCATAGGGTTGTATTCGCTGGGTTTAGGAAAATTTGAGAGAAGAAATAATCTGATCAAAAGTTGTTATCGTTCTTCCCCTCCTTCATCATAAGCACAAGGTTCTGACTTTGTGATCGGACTCAAGGTAAACTTTTTTTTTACTTTACATTTTCAATACAGTGTTGGTTAATGATATGCAAGTTGTTAGTATAGTTGATGTTCTGGAGTTTTGGTGTTATTGTAGTGTCCAGGGTTTGAAGGCTGGCTGGGGTTTGTGGGGTTGCTCTATTTAACCCGAATGAAATAGGGATGAAACAGGGAGTTGTATACAGGATTGGAAAAATATATTTTTTTTGTGGTGATTATTTTTTTTAAATGCATTAATAGGCTTTCTATACATTTTGTCTTAATACATGTTCCTTTGTATTTTCTTTTTGTATTTTCTGTAGGTAGCACCTTATGAATGTCCTGTACTAAGCAAGGCTTACCTTCTTCCTGAGTGTAAGTTGTGGTATTCTCTCTCCCTCTATGCTATAATTATCCTGATGTGACAATTGGATTTTGCAGCCCCTGCTAGACTTCCTGGTTTCCATGTTTGTGTTGGAAGTGGAAGAGAAAGATTGCTTCCTGAGTAGTACAATGAGAAAGGTGGTTATTACGTTTGGTTCAGCATAATTATTGGATAGTTTTAAGGACAGCTAGGCTCTCATGCTAAGTGAAAACAAGAGTAAATTAGAAAAATAGTCCTTAACATGATTTTTCAAATGTAAATTTAAATGTTTGATTGCAGGTATAGAGTTTATTCTTAGCACAGAAATAGTGAAAGCAGACCTTGCGGCAAAATTTCTGACAAGTGCAGGAGGAGAAACATTCAGTTACCAGATTTTGTTGATTGCAACCGGCTCAACTGTAAGGATCCTTGAGAATATTAGAGGATATATCTTGTATTGTACTCATTTCTTCATTTTTTTGGTCTTGCTAATAATTTGTATTTGTTTGCAGGTTATAAGGTTGAGTGATTTTGGTGTTCAAGGAGCTGATGCCAAAAACATCTTTTACTTGAGGGAAGTTGATGATGCTGATAAACTATACGAAGCAATTAAAGCAAAGAAGAATGGCAAAGCTGTGGTTGTTGTTGGAAGTGGATAGTTATAACTATTTCTTTTCATGCCATATTGTTTTTAAAGAAGTGCATTATAATCTGATGTTGCAGTGCCAAGACTTTTTACATCTGGCATAGCTGCTTTTTACGAGGGATACTATGTGAAAAAGGGGTCAATATTATTAAAGGAACAGTTGCTATTGGATTCACTATATTTGTTGAGTTTATTTGATATAGTTTATTTATTATATCACATTGTTATGTAAAGTTGCATAATTAACAATGCAAGAATGCTTTACATATAATTGATCCTCAAAAGCGATGTTGGATACTCAAACCAAGTTAATTGAAGATTCATATGCATATAACAGTCCTAAAACTATCATTGCATGATTTGAAAAGGTTTCAACCTTGCTTTTTCAGGTGAAAGATTGGGGGTGTGGCTTGTTCTCTTTTCAACTATTTATTTATCAGTAGGAATTGCAACTGCATTGATCCTTATAGGAGGGGAAACCATGAAACTCCTCTTCCAAATAGTTTATGGTCCAATGTGTACCTCAAATTCTTTAGGTTGGCTTCTAAATTTTTTGAAAGGCATTAGTGCTGCTTGCATAAAAGAAATGCAACAAAATCTTTCCAAGGTTTGTGTTCTGGGTTATGTACAGTCTTTTGCTGCTGAAACCTTGCAAAAACTTTCTACTGTTTCCCAATGCCAATGGCAAGTTTAAGCATAATTTATGCCCCGTGCAATATAACCACTAATCGCCCTGCATATTTGTTATTTTTCTAAAATTGATATTTAGTTCATTGTCTTGCTTTCCTATTTGGCATTAATTGCTTTTATTTTGTTTTCCATTACTAAAGGCATTTCCTGTATTCTAGTCCAGCTCAACCATTGGGTCCTGAAGACTTGGTTTGGAGAATGGTTTGTTACTTTTTGTTTTGTCATTTTCTGATATGCTTGACCCTCAGTATTCCTAGATTGCTTCTTTTAGGAACTGAATGGCATTATTCTCCTTTAACTATGACATTGTTCTGTTTATGATGATGCTACAGATGGCTGGGAAGGTGGTGAAGAGATGAAGACGAAGAAGAGATGAAGACGAAGAGGAGATGAATTATATGAAAATTTGGGGATTTAGGGTTACATATAATACGAAGGACCAACATGGGTACAAATTGGAAATTAGCCAGCTCAGCTAGCCGTTAGACCCTCCAGCATGGTAATCCGAGGCCACGTCAGCACTCCGGTGATGACTCATCACCTGAAATATGGCTAGGGACCACTTTGAGTGCTCGGAGCTCTATCTAAAAGACTACAATGGAGAAATCGAAATCTTAAGAATTATTATGAGTATTTACGTGAATCTCAGGGACGACTATGGTATTTACTCCTTATCCTTACTTAGCCACTCACGGACAAAGGAAAAAAAGAACAAACAGAGTACGAGAGAAGAGAAAGGGATCGAAGGGGTAGAAGAAAAGAGGAATGAGGAGAGGACGGCGTTGGACAAGGAAGGAAGACAACGTCTGTAATTCACCGGAGAAAATGATCATCTGTGTCACCGTCGTTGGTCACCAGGTTAGCTTATCTAACAAACGTGGTCGTTTCATTATGTTGCACACTAACTCAGCCCTAACCAAACTCCATCGTCCAGAATCCACTCAATCCAAATCCAGAACGCCTCTCTCACACTCAGTTCAGGGCTCCTCTTATCAAGCTCCTAGTCATCCCTCAATTTCGTCTAGCCATTGCCTGCTATCGCCACCGTGGAACTTTGAACAGCCACCGCCTGCTCCCTCACTTCCCCTCTATCGTGCAGCAGCCATTGCAACCTATCTTCCCTTCCATCGTACAGCCATGCCGCCGCTAGCGCTAGCTATGTTCCAATGCTGCCACTGTCCCGTTTGAAAGTGCTCTTTGTCTCCGTGTCTCTGTCTCCTCTTGCGTGCTCTGTTGAAGGCTTCTTCTAGCTTCTAGGTAATTTTTTTAAATATAATTGAATAATTTTTTGATTTTGTGAACTGTAAACTATGAACTGTGAACTATGATATGTGATTTTGAATTTTGATTTTTCTGTGAACTAAGAACTGAAGTTACTGAATTGAACTTTGTTGAATAATTGTGAATAATTATTGTTAGTTAAGTTGTGAACTACTGAACTTTGTTGTTGTTACTTCATTTTCTTGTTACTGGGTTGAATAATTATTGAATAATTTTGACTGTTAAGATTATTCAATTATTGGGTTAGAGTGGTTTGCCGTGGTGCCAGCTCTGTTCCACCGATTAGCGTTGTTCCCCCTTTTGCTCAATATCTGTTCTACTATGTTCTTGTCGAAGACTGTTTCCATAAGTGACCAGACCACTGCTCTTGTCAAAGCCAGAGTGCTGATTATTCGCTTGGCCGCAGGAGAACCTAATTTCGATACACATGCCCTCATAGCTGAGGTGAATTTTATTTTATTTTGTGTGAATTGTACTTTTATTGCTGCACATTTTTGCTTTTTGATTAAGGTGTATGATAATGAAATTATGATCATGAAGTAATGATCATGTGTATGTTTGATTGATGTGTGGTGAGTATGGTAGGCTGGGATTAAGGCTATTCGCGAAGGATACACACGGTACACCCCTAATGCCGGAACATTTGAATTATGTAGAGCGATTTATCATAAGTTGAAGGGTTAGCTAATTTATGCACTTCAAGTTTTTGTGTTTTGGTTACTTTTGTTAATTTTTTTTACTGATTTTTTTAGATGGGGGCTTATGTGGCTTTTGACAATTTTCCTAAATTTTTATTGCAGAGGAGAATGGAATTACATAAACTCCTGATCAAATTGTGGTAAGCAATGGAGCAAAGCAGAGTATTGCTCAGGCAGTGCTTATAATTTGTTCACCCGACAATGAGGTATGTAATGACTCTTTACCTTACTTGCGAAGACATTATGCTAGTTAAAGAAAAATGGTGAGTGTGCTTTAAATTTGTGCTAAAATACAAGGTTATGGGAAAAATTGACTTCACCATTTTAATATCTTGTTTCTCATTGCTTTTGAGTTTTTGGGGGCGAAATTTCTATTGTGATTCAAAGACCAAACAAAGGGTTGCAATGAAATTTGTGTTAGTTTTTCTTATAGATTAGAGATCTTTGTAGAAAAGATAAAGATAAAGTATACGAAGCCTTTAGGGTTTTCTTTCTAAATTTGTTCTTGAAATTGCTGTTTGATTTGTTCTTTTGTTTATGAGAACTCTTTTTTTTCCTTCTTGAATTGAATGTGGATTGCGGAAGTGTGTGAATTGAATTGTGTTGTCTTTTCACAGTGCCGCTATTGTCGTCTTCTCCTAGTGATGTCATCGTTGTGGTTGGCAGCGTCTTCGTCGTGTTCTAAGTTAGTTCAAATTTAAATTTTCTGGCTACTAAGACTGTCCACTTTGTTTGTTTATTCATTGATTTATTTTCTTCATTATTCTTAATACTCCTCATTGGTCTATTTCAATGATATTTCATCATTAACATGAGAAAAATAATGTTCTGAGCATATCTTTTCATGTTTGTCTATAAATTATTCTGCAACCTTTTTGAAGTATGCTCAAACATATTCTTATTGAGAAAAAGTTGATTGGAGTAAAAGTCTGAATCTAGCACGTGTTATATGCATGCCATTGTTCTTTAGTTTTGTATCTTTTTTATTCAAAAGGCTTCATTTTTTTTCCCAGTTAAAAAGCTTGTGTTCCTTGTTGTTTGCAGGTTCTGTTTTTTGAAAATATGCACTTGGATAGAGAAATTAAACTATTGGGAGAATTCTTTCTTGCTGCCTAGACATTTTCGCTGCCAGTATTAATAAAACTCTTTAGAGGATTGAATTCCTTTTTAGGGTTGGCATTTCTGAAGCTTACCTTTCATGTGAAAATCTTAGTTCAAACTCTTCGATACTGAGTGAAAGATCCACCCTTTTTACTTGTAACCGACATTGATAAAATTATACTGCATCTGGAATTTTTTAGTTCACTAAATATATAATTATTTATTTTTTATGGTAAATGTTCAATTAGTTTTCTTTAGTAATTTGATTCAAATAGTTAAGGTTATTTATTGACACTAAAAAAAATAGTTGAAAATAATTTCAATGCAATATAAGAAAACTATTGTAAATAAAGAATTATATAATTACAAAAAACCGTTGTCAAAAGTCACAAAAGGCAATGGTATTAAAACCGTTGTCGAAAAAACACCACCAAAGGCAACGCTTTTGAACTGTTGTCTTTGTGAATAACAAAATTACAACAGCTTAAAACTGTTGTCTATTCAGTTATGATTTTAAACTATTACATCATGCAAGAGAACGGTATTAAACCGTTGCCTATCTAGTAACGGTTCTAAACTGTTCTTTAAAAATTGTTGTCAAAACCGTTGCCTATACCAGTAACTATGACAACGGTTTTTTGGTTGTCGTTGCCTTAAGTAAAAAACTGTTGCCTCTGAACATTGGCAACGGCTGCATATATCACAGGTCAACAACCGTTGCCAAACCGTTGTCTAAAGTTTTAAGAACGATTTTATAATCTATGGCAACAGTTTTCGACCATTGTGAAAACCGTTATTTGTTGTAGTGATAATAAAATTCTCCTGAACCCCAGCTTTGCTGCCCTGAAGGGCATGCCAAAGGGATTGAGCGTTGTTCTATTGGTTTGATTTTTTTTACTTTGCCAGAGCGATCGAAGATAGTATTGGTAGTGTATGTATAAAAAAAGATAAAATCTAAACCTAATCATAAGATTAATCAAATTAAATCCTAAATCTAAACTTCAATCTTAACAAAGTTACTTATTCTCCATCTACCCCTTCAAGTTAGATGTTACGATACAAAGGTATGTTTGGATCATCTTGATTGTCGAGGAAATTAAATAATCCGTGACCAGATAATGGAGAGTTTCCAATGAGATGACTGGTATGCTGTATATGTATACAACAACAGCTTTCAACTAATTAATTAATTAGTTTTTGATAACATGCATACACTGTAACTATACCCTAAGTATACTATAACTGAGTATATTCTAACGGTAGTGTCTTGTCAAACTGATGATAACTACAGTTTGTCCCAACAGCCAACTCAAACATAGCTGGGACAGTACATTCTAATTAACACTCTTATAAATAAAATATTTATATGTATTAAGCTAAGTATTCTATGTATGTAATGAGGAAATTATTATTAATTAACTAAGCATTATACAAAAATTTGGAGACCAAGAGTCTGATTTTCCCTATGTCTTAAATGAGTTAAATCCATGAATCATGAAGAATTAATTGTTAGTATATGGCTTTCATCAGCAATGAGTATACACATTAAGTAGGAAATATGATTTTTATTTTCGATGTTTATGTTTGGTTTTAAGATATTATATAGGATCAGAGAAACATCATCGAATTTGACCAAATATATATACACACCAATTTCTAAGTAGTAATGAAAACCAAGAAATCAAAATTGTCTCTACTTGAGATAAAGATTAAATTTTGTTTAACCAGGTGAGAGTTTGGTTCGTAAACTTTTTTGCTGTTCGGGTATCAAAATAATTGCACTAGAAAAATTATTTTTAACGGTCATTTATTTTATTTTTAGCGGGAACAAAAATAATCACTAATATATTTAGTGACAATTAGACATTAGTCATCTTATATTTTATCACTAAAAGATTCTAGCGACAATTATATAATTGTTAGTAAAGATCTTTCTAATAACCACTAAAAATTATAATTTTTTGTGGTTATTTTTTCGATAATTTATATAACCACTAAAATAATTACAAAATTGTAATGTTTTTAATTTTAGTTACTATTGTTATTGCCGCTAAAACTTTAAGACAATTTTTAATTATATTATACTCATTTTACTAGAGCTAACAACCTATTTTTTTTTAAATATCAAATTATTTTTTTAAAGATAATTATTATTATTTGTACATGATATAAATATACTAAAATTAATTATTATAAAATAAATATTTTATTAAACACAATATCAATAACAAGTCTACATATCTAATCTAAGAAGCAGGTTTTAAAATTTAAAAAATTGAAATAGTAACATCCAAGAAAATGTCTTAAGTAATTGTATATAATATTTGAGTTTTAAGTACTAGCATTTATAATGATAATAAAACCTATCCAAAACTTCAGTGAAGAACAAAAATAGAAAAGTATATTATCATCATTCTTCAAGCTTTCTCATGGAGAAGTTTTTTTTTTTATCAAAGTACCACACACCTGATAACAGACCAAAAGACACTCCACGGGCAAATTACATGAGAAAGTGATGATTATTTATACTATACCAGTTGGATGATAAAGAATCAATTCTAGACGTTCAAAATCAGTTGTATCATTCTAGATTATGGTTTGTTTTCTATATTGCAAAAATTTTCAGTCCAATTTATATTGGTTTGAATCAGTTATAATATAAATAACTTTATTTTAAAACTTCATAGTCAATTGTAATATAATTCGAGTCACTTTGAACTACCAAAGCATTTCAATATTTTTTTTTAATAAGTGTATTTTAAAAGAAGAAATTAATTTGGAAAAAAAAAAACTAGAGAAGGTAGAGAAAAAGAAGAGAAAAACCTGATCGGACACTACAAAAGTGCAAAATAGCAGTGAAGAAGGGAGGCTTCAATCTTAGGTCAGGGAGATGCTGGTTGGGACCTTGCTTTGGGCGTGAATAGTCCAAATACAAGCTATGTTAAAGTACAATCTTAGGGCCTTAAATATTTCAACTAGAACTTTAAAAGGGGGTATTTGGGATACCACTCAACTCTGCTAAGAGCCTAAGACACTAACAAATTATCAAAGACCAATGGATGAACTTCTATAGATGTGCTAGCTGATAAGGTTTTAGCTTTTACAAATGCATGATAAATTTAAGATAGGATTAATAACATCAAACGATCCATATAGCCAATTACACTTAATGAGAAAAGACTCTATTGTTATTGTGGTTGAATGCATTATAAACTCAGGATTTTAAAGTTTTAAATGAGCAAGACCAAAAGTATGTACTAGAACAAATGAAGAAACTAGAAACCTTAAACTCCACTGCCTACAAAAACTAAGAGGCTACCACTGTGACAAGAAAAAATGTATGATCAACTCGTTAGAAAGTGTACTATAAACAACTTAGTACCTTATTGGACCCAAAAGAAGATACTTTGTTCTTGGAACATAGAAAACAATGAAGCAAGGTCCAGCAGCATTTTGTAATGGAAAGAGGAACAAGAAGACACGACTTTGACAGACAAAAAGAAGAACCACAATAGCGTCCTCTCCTCCTTTTCATGCACTCGAGCCTCAAGTTGGGACCCAGTCAACCCCAAACCCATGGGATTGATGTGGAGCAGTACTATCGAGAATTCCAACAATTCTGGTTAGATATAATAGATAGAACATCATATTTTTGTACTGCCATTCAACGCTCACATCCAGAGCGAATTTCCTCTTTTGAACATCTACAATAAGAGTAGGAACAAGGTAGAAGAGAAGTTGTATCTCAAAGGATATGGGAGGAGGCACTAGCAAGACAAAGATGGCGACCAAAATCTCCAAAGAGGATGGCCGAAATCGAGGATGAGAAAGATGGGAATGAATGATGAACTTGGTAATTTTATTTGTGTGTGGTGGTTAGTTTTTCTTCTTTCGTTTTCTTTTTCTTTTATATTGTCTCTTTTTTTTTCTTTCTTTTTATGCATGACGTTTCTATTTTTTATTTTTTTTTCTTTAAATGCTTACTACTTGTACCTGTCCTTTAAACACTCCATTATTGTAAAGGGAGTTGCTCTTAATAAAAGGAATTGAATAATTAACAAAAAAGTTCTATTATTGAAATGTGGTGGTCAGCAATAATATAATTATATTCTATGGACTTAAAGTATTTGAATAGTCTTGAAGAGAAGGGAGACAGAATATTTAAAAACAAAGTTCTAGAAACATATTATGAGATGCTAAACATAAAAATCCTTGAATCAAAGAAAAAAAAAAAGAGAAAGAAAAAAAAAGTATGAAAAGATAAAAAATATTCAAAAGCAATAAAGTTCTGAGCACAAATGACTACAATCCAGTTATGTGTCTGTAATATTTATATTTTAAGGAGAGATTTGGACAATTAAATTTGAAGGATGCCTCATCACCCTATAATTTAGGCTAACTGGCTCGGGATTAACGATTGAAAGCCCACATTAAAGAGTTGTCTTGAAACAAAATATTTGGAGTCTAAAGAGACTCTGCGCATCAATGTCTGGGTAAATAAAATCTTAGTTATGTGCTTGTAGTGTAATTGTATCAAGGAGAGGCTTGGGTGACTAGATTCAAATGGTGCTTTTTCACCCAATAACTTAAGCCAACTGAGTTGGGATTATCGACTGAAAATACTTTTTATTAAGTTAAACTCTGTTTATTTATTTATTTATTTATTTTTGATTGAAAATAAGAAAAGTTTTAATTTTAGTATTGTGATGCCTAAGGATCTTTAGTTATTTTTTAAGTTTCTTTTTCATTAGTTTTCTTAGTATTTAATCAAAGTTCTTATGTTTTTAGTGAAGTTTTGATGACTAATCATGTGTTTGGAGTTTTGTTAGAATGATTGTGTTTTTAGTGAAGTTTTTAAGACATAATTAAGCAAATCAGGATGAAATTCAGAAGAAAACACAAGGTTTGGTGGCACCAGACTTCAAGAGGCCAAGTCTGGTGCCTAAACTCCAAGTTGGGCACTCAAATCCAGAGCCCAGCTCAAAGGACTGGCGCCCAGCACCCTATCCCCAAATGTAGTGTCCAATTTGAGCGTCCAACTCCTCCATTCCAAGTTCAGCGCTCTAGTGCCTGGGAGAAGGTAAGGTGGCTGGCGCCCAGTTCTACCAAATTCACAAGTACCAGGTGCCCTTGCACTCAAGCTAGGTGCCAAAACCTTAAGCCTAGCGCCAAGTCCACCAAGCCTAAGTCCACCAAGTCCAGTGCCCAGTCCATCAAGCTCAATGCCAAGTACCAATTGCAACTCCCAAGAAGCTTCCATTTAATTCAAGATTCAAGATTTAAATGATTACTTAGTAACAATTTTTTCTAGAAAGACATGATTTGGTAGTTAGGATTTAGATTTGATTAAATTTAAATTTAAATAAGTTGTTATCTTTTTCTTTGGAAGATAAAATTAGTTTTTAAATTTTAATTAGTTAAAAAGTTAGATTATAAATAAGTGAACAAGGTTCACATTTAAGATCACACATACCATCTTTTTTCGAAGAATCATACTGGAGCCATTTAGCACCTCTTTAATAATGTAGTTGTTTTTTTCTCTACCATGAGTAATTAAACCTCTCTTGTTAAAAGTTAAGAGTTTTGTTTTATTTTTATAGATTAGTAATGCAAGTAATTTCTTTATTTTAATTCATACTTTTTTACTTTTTTAAGATTGAGTTTCGTTCTTCATCATTAATGAGTAGAAGTATTAGAAAATATTCTAATTCTATTTTAGATTCTGTTATTACTTTGAAAAATTTAATATTACAATTATCTCTAAACTCTTTCTCATAATTTTTAACTTGACTAGGAATAGTATTTTAAAATTTCTGTAGCTTTAAATTTAAACCGTTCTTCACCTCTTCTCTTAATTAATTGACCAAAAAATTGACAATTAAT
The DNA here is from genome assembly GCF_000817695.3 of Arachis duranensis. NCBI lineage: Eukaryota > Viridiplantae > Streptophyta > Magnoliopsida > Fabales > Fabaceae > Arachis > Arachis duranensis. Next base: position 53,172,233 of record NC_029772.3, on the reverse strand, counting down.
TAAGTTAAAAGAAATAAATTATCAAAAAATTTAAATTTAAATTTGATTTTAAATAATTTGTTGTGAAAAGATTTTTGTATGAGTCAAAATAAGAAAATACAAGAATTGCTTTTTCTAAAAAATTCAACATCTTCAAAACCTTTAACATTTTGGTATCCTTGATTTCATCTCTAATTCTCTAAGAGCTCTCTCTCTCTCGCCTAATAATCAAAACAAAATTAACTCTCTCTTTTAAGTTCTTTTCTCTACATCACGATCCAATTTTCTCTTGCTAAGATTTAATTGATCTAATTAAAAATTTAATTGGACGTTACTTGCTTCAATCTGTTAATTCTTGTGAAAACAATATTTATTTACCGTAGTATTACTTCATGCGATTTCGTACACTTGCTAATAATAAAAATATATCAATTTTGGCTCATGATAAATCAATTAAATAAAGTGAGGCTCCACTCTAGGCCAGGTTAATCCATTTACATTGGGTCTCAATGTTACCATAATATTGTAACTTTTTATATTTGATATATTTAATAATAATGGCAGAGCAATAATCTTGATATATAAGAACGAAGCAGCATGGGAATTTCCACACAAGGCAATAGGCGTTGTTAAGTCATATCTCATCAATCTCAAAATTGACTAAGCTCTATGGAAATTATTCTTGTCTGCATTATAGGATCACCTTTATACGGCTTCATAAGAAACAAGAGGAATAACATGTTTGAAGAAAATGACCATTCAATCAGTGTTACTTTTTCCATAAATGTCTGTTACTTTATCTCCTAATGTACGTTTATATAGCACTACTTAAGTAAAATTAAAGAAACAACGGCATTATTCAACTACTTCTAGTACTAGTGCTAACAATTCGTTAGGAAAGGACTAAACTTCTGAATATTGGTTTAGGAGTTGTGATTGATTAACAAAATTCATTGAGATCAAATAGTAGTGCATAAATTATCAGTTAATTAATTTTTAAAATATTTGAAATCCCATTAGCATTTAATTTGTAATAATTAATGATAGTACTAATTATATATCATTACACTAACAAAAATAATTATTTTTCACAATTAACACAAAAATTGTTAGAATAATATGACATCGAAATTATATACATTAAAACTATTAAAAAGTATTTTAATAAATCACCATCATTCAGAAACTACATATATTAGTATCTAATTCAAAACCAACCTGAAAATAACTTCCAATAGAACATTAATGCTAATGAAAATAGGAATCGACAACATACAAATTACAAACTGAGTCGTTGTTGCATACTGTTGGGAATAATACACCATTTCTCTTTGAAAAAATACCTTTGACAAAGAAATAAAATAGACACAATCACAACACAAGAATTTAACGTGGAAACTCCAATTACCGGAGAAAAAACCACGGCCGTTGTCAAATGACAACCAGAGATTATCACTATGTGAAAATTGTTACAACACATAGACTTCTTTCTCTCTAACACCGGCACCCCAGTACACCCACACTCTCTCGAAGCAAATATTTAACTACACCTCACAACACTCTCTAATCAAAGAGTATAGAGGAAAAGAAAAGTCAGATACAAGCTTTAAATGTTTCCGACTGGTGCAAAAAATATGGAGAACTTAGCCTCATATTTATAGCCTAGGCCACCCACTCCATTTGCTATCCTAAGCAATGTGGGACTAATTCAACAAAATCCTAACAATCTCCACCTTGATTGAAATAGTCACACATCTTCAGCTTCCATTGTCAACACCGACAATTCTTTGCTGCAATTGTCTATACCGACAATCATAGTTCAGAGAACTATTATACTCCACCATGAAAGTATACTCACTTGGAATTAGACCACTCCAAGCATTTTGCCTTGGTACAAATCGAAACCTTGCTGAAAATTCATGGTGAAACTTCCAAATTAGCTTTTCCTGGAAGTTCTTCAGCCTTCGACCTAACTCCGCCACACACCTTGCATCTTAACGCCAACCAATGCCCGTGTACAATTGTGGACCCAATTCCCACAACTCATCCTTATCCATGGCAGTGCGGTAATACCATGAGGATACTTTTTGTCTTCTAGAGAACATCATCTTCTCTCATAGAGAGAGCAACCAGAGAT
>NC_029772.3:53165029-53169139 GCF_000817695.3 Arachis duranensis | reverse complement strand
TGAATTTTAGAATTAGCAAAAATATAAGATGAAAAAAACAAAAAATCGAAAAAATAAAGGGAGAAGATCTACCGACGGTGACGATCTTCTGCATCTATGCGCAAGACCAGTGACGGTGCAAGCGACGGAGGTGAGGTATTGTGAAGGTGAGAGATCATCAACTGCAGAGCAGAAAAGAGAATAGTTGAATGTAGCGACAGCGTTGTTCGCAAAGGAGGCGTCGCTACCAGATCTGGAGATGCGGTGGTGAGGGCGGCAGCGACAGTTACGGTGGGTTTTAGCAGTAAGCTTAAGCTTTCTCTGAATCTCTTACGAGTTATGACATTTGGTTCAGGTCAAAAAATTATTTAAAAAAAATAATACTGACCACACTACAACATTTTAGGTTTATGGCCATGATTTTTTTTTGTCACAGTTTTTTACCATGACAAAAAAAAAAGCTATGGTCACGGTTTTTGGAAAAGGGGTGACCATAGAGTACCTATGGTCACAGTTTTTGAAAAAAGAGTGCCTAAAAGGGTCTATGATCACGGTTTTTGGGGGTGACCTAAAGGGATCTATGGTCACGGTTTTTTACCTTGACCAAAAAGGATCTATGCTCAAAGTTTTTCAAAAATAGGTGACCTAAAAAGGTCTATGGTCACGGTTTTTTGGGGTGACATAAAGGGGTCTATGGTCACGATTTTTTGAGGTGACCTAAAGAGGTCTATGGTCACGTTTTTCAAAAAAAGGTGACCTAAAAGGATCTATGGTCACGGTTTTGGAGGGTGACCTAAAGGGGTCTATGGTCACGGTTTTGGGAGTGGCCTAAAATGGTCTATGGTCACGGTTTTTCATCGTGACCAAAAGACATCTATGGTCACAGTTTTGAGGGGTGACCTGAAAGAGTCTATAGTCACGGTTTTACGAAAGGGGGACCTAAAGGGGTCTATGGTCACATTTTTTTTGGGTAACCTAAAAGGGTCTATGGTCATGGTTTTGGAGAGTAACCTTAAATGGTCTATGGTCACGGTTTTTCAAAAAATGGTGACTTAAAAGGGTCTATGGTCACGGTTTTGGGGGGTGACCTAAAGGGGTCTATGGTCATGGTTTTGGGAGTGACCTAAAATGGTTTATGGTCATGGTTTTTCACCGTGACCAAAAGACATCTATGGTCACGATTTTGAGGGGTGACCTAAAAGAGTCTATGGTCACGGTTTTACGAAAGGGTGACCTAAATGGGTCTATGATCACAGTTTTTTGAGGTGACCTAAAGGGGTCTATGGTCACAGTTTTTGGTGTGACCTTAAATGGTCTATGGTCACGGTTCTTCAAAAAAGGGTGACCTAAAAGGGTCTATGGTCAAAGTTTTGGAGGGTAACCTAAAGAGGTTCATGGTCACGGTTTTGGGAGGTGACCATAAAGTACAGTTTTTCAATTTTTTTTAAAACCCCTCCCCAATTCCCTCCCAAATTTCTCATTCCCTCACTCGTCCTTCTTCACTTAGGAGTAAAGGGTGAAAATAACACTTGATCAGACCGAACCGGAATCCGGCCGATCAAACCAAACTGAAACCCCGCCAGTTCAAATGAAATGATGTCGTATGGCTTAGAGAACATTCAGAAAGCATGCGTCTTTCCCCAGTCCCTAGAGCTTCCTTTCTCCCTTCTCCTTCCTTTTCCCTAGTCCCCAAAGAAAAATTGAAGCCCTAGCCTCTACCACTGATGCATCCGTCGCACTCGACCCTAGCTTCCATCGTCGCTGCTGTTCTTCTCACCGCCGCCACCCCTATGGTCCAGTTGTCTCTCCACTGTCCAACCGGTCACCTCTAACCCCTTTGTACACTCGCGAATCACAAACTTCTCTGCATCGTTCGTCGCCCGTTGTAACAACCCAAATTTTTGTAAAATTAAATAATGAGTTATCTATGATTTATTATATTTGTTGAGGATTTTGTTTTAAAAAAATATATTTTACTAAAAGTAATTAAATATATTAGGAGATAAGTTGATTTTAAATCAATCAAAATTTTTATATAATTTTATTATAATTGAATATTTTACTAAATAGAGATTGAAATTTAGTAATAGAAGAACTATATGTAATTTAATTTAAGTAATTTTTATTATGAATAATTCATGATTTAATTCGAGTTTTTATTTTTAGAAAATAATTTATTAAGAATGACTAAATTGATTTTATTAGTACTTCGAGTTTAAATTAATTAATATTTTTGTCTAATTAATATATTTATTTTATAATATAAACTAAAAATAATTATTTTTACTCAACAGTATATTGATAAATAATATTCTTAAAATAGTTTTAGTAAAATATATTTAATTTAAAATTATTATTCTATTCATTCATTGTCTCAAGATATTTATTTTATCCAATTTTGTTATAAAATTCCTAATTTTTAATCTTAATTTTCAAATTGAAAATTACAAACCCTAAGCCAAATGCTCCAAATCCCTAATTTTCCAAAATACAAACCCTCAAACCCCCGCTCCCCTCTTCAACGTAACACATGCACACACCCACGGAAACACATAGAGAGAAAGGAAAAACGGAGAAGGGGAGAGAAGGGGGAGGAAGGAGACGGCGCCGGTGGGACAAGCAGCCTGTAAGAAACACGATTAATTAATCGCCTAATTAGTTAATTATATAGCCCAAATTAGATTCCAAAAATTTAGAATGAGAATTAGAGGATTTAAACATGATTTTTGGACTCAGTAGATTTTTCTGAGTCAGTAGATTTAACTGGTTCAAGTATGCCCGGCACTGTGCGAGAAAAAGTAAAAACAGTCAAAAACCTTAGAAAAATATTAGAAGTCAAAAATCGGGCATTAATTTTAAAGGTTTGGCCCAAAGTTGGGTCAAACAGGCTAAAAATATTAACGGGTTGGACCAGGCCCAAGTTGGGCCCAAGCCCAATATATATAAGTCCTTTAAATGAACCGTTCAGCCACATAAACAACAAAATACAGCTGAAGTGATGTTGAAGAAGAGAGGAGGGTTTCCATTAAAACACTATTCGCATCTCCTTTCAATCTGCGATATCTTGAGCTACGGTGCTCTGATTCGCGTGCCGTCAACGACTATGCGAAGCTCTCGCCCAGCTCGTCACTTCTATCTAAGCTTTATGGTAAGCTTTTCGAATGTTCCTGTCCAGTTTTGTGCCCTCATGAAATTCAAATTTTGGGATTTTGATTTTAAGTGAAATCTTATGTTTTAGGTGTTTAGGTACATTCTAGCCTTTGGTTAGCATTGGATTTTGGCTACCAAAACTGTTGGGCAAGGTAAGAGATCTTGAACTCTTGTGGTTTTGTGGATTTGATGAACCCTAGGTTGAATTATTGTAAATTATGTGTGTTATAGCTTGGAGTTGTGATTATTGGAGCTTGTTGGTGCTTGTTGGAGTTGAATTGGTTGCTTGCTTGTGGTTGAAAGCCTAGCTTGTGCTCAATTTTGGGTTTTTGGCATATTGGGAATCGGTCAAGGTATGGTTTAGGTTTTCTCTATGTAATATATAATATTCATGGACACTTAGGCTAGTGACCCATAGGATAGGATTGGATTGTATTGATTCTTTGGTTTGTTGTGATATGATGAATGATGAATAATGAATTGATGAGCTTTGATTATGTTGATGGAAGTGTTGTATGATTGGTAGCGCGAAATTGTGATCAATACTTTTCAAAACTCTAATAATCCCTAGTAATGGCCCCAAAGACTTGGTGCTCACTACCATGGCATAAACACAACTTCGCACAACTAACCAGCAAGTGTACTGGGTCGTCCAAGTAATAAACCTTACGCGAGTAAGGGTCGATCCCACAGAGATTGTTGGTATGAAGCAAGCTATGGTCACCTTGTAAATCTTAGTCAGGCAAACTCAAACGGGTATGGTGATAAACGCATAAAACATAAAGATAAAGATAGAGATACTTATGTAATTCATTGGTAGGAACTTCAGATAAGCGTATGAAGATGCCTTCCCTTCCGTCTCTCTGCTTTCCTACTGTCTTCATCCAATCCTTCTTACTCCTTTCCATGGCAAGCTTAAGCAAGGGTTTCACCGTTGTCAGTGGCTACCTCCCATCCTCTCAGTGGAAATGTTCAACGCAC
>NC_029772.3:53161022-53161690 GCF_000817695.3 Arachis duranensis | reverse complement strand
TTTTATGAAGGATGGATGTGAGTGGTGAAGAGAAAGATGGGATTTGATAGGTGAAGGGTTTTTGGGGAAGAGGTGTTTAGGTGATTGGTGAATGGGTGAAGAAGAAGAGAGAGAGTGGTGGGGTAGGTGGGGATCCTGTGGGGTCCACAGATCCTGAGGTGTCAAGGAAAAGTCATCCCTGCACAAAATGGCAAGCAAAATCTCGTTTTGTGCCAATTCTGGCGTTAAACGCCGGGCTGGTGCCCTTTTCTGGCGTTTAACGCCAGTCTGGTGCCCCTTTCTGGCGTTAAACGCCCAGAATGGTGCCAGACTGGGCGTTAAACGCCCAACAGCTAGCCTCACTGGCGTTTAAACGCCAGTGGGTTCTTCCTCCAGGGTGTGCTGTTTTTCCTTCTGTTTTTCATTCTGTTTTTGCTACTTCTTATGATCATCAACCTACAAAAAAAATATAAAATAACAAAAGAAAATAGTTAATTATAAAACATTGGGTTGCCTCCCAACAAGCGCTTCTTTAATGTCATTAGCTTGACAAAGGACTCTCATGGAGCCTCAGAAATGCTCAGAGCTATGTTGGGACCTCCCAACACCAAACTTAGAGTTGAATGTGGGGGTTCAACACCAAACTTAGAAGTTGGTTGTGGCCTCCCAACACCAAACTTAGAGTTTGA
>NC_029772.3:53156764-53158201 GCF_000817695.3 Arachis duranensis | reverse complement strand
AAAAAAATTGCATTGAAAAACAGAATCTTCCCTCTTGTGCCATCCTGGCGTTAAACGCCCAGAATGGTGCACATTCTGGCGTTTAACGCCCAAAACTATACCTTTTTGGGTGTTAAACGCCCAACCAGGTGCCCTGGCTGGCGTTTAAACGCCAGTCTGTCCTTCTTCACTGGGCGTTTTGAACGCCCAGCTTTTTCTGTGCAGTTCCTCTGCTGTATGTTCTGAATCTTCAATTCTCTGTATTATTGACTTGAAAAGACACAAATTAAAAATATTTTTGGATTTTTAATAATAAGGAAAAATCAAAATACAACTAAAATCAAATAACAATGCATGCAAGACACCAAATTTAGCAGTTTGTATACTACTAACACATAAACACTCAAGTCAAGAGAATTCAAAGATTAGAGTAAGAAATCATCAAGAATTATTTGAAGATCCTTAAGACACATGAATGAATGCATGCAATTGACACCAAACTTAAAATGAAACACTAGACTCAAACAAGCAATATTTTTGGGATTTTATGATTTTAAAATTTTTTTTTTGTGTTTTTCGAAAATTAAGTGAAAAAAAAAAGTATCAAAATTCTTAATGAGAATTCCAGGAATCAGTGCAATGCTAGTCTAAGACTCCGGTCCAGGAATTAGACATGGCTTCACAGCCAGCCAAGCTTTCAAAGAAAGCTTCGGTCCAAAACACTAGACATGGCCAATGGCCAGCCAAGCCTTAGCAGATCACTGCTCCAAAAGCAAGATTGATAGAGATCAACATGCTTTTGTGATGATAAGTTGAAACCTCGGTCCAATGAAATTAGACATGGCTTCACAGCCAGCCAGATTTCAACAGATCATCATGAAACTCTAGAATTCATTCTCAAGAACTCTGAAGAAAAAAAATACCTAATCTAAGCAACAAGATGAACCGTCAGTTGTCCATACTCGAACAATCCCCGGCAACGGCGCCAAAAACTTGGTAGCGAGAAATTGTGATCAATACTTTTCAAAACTCTAATAATCCCTAGTAATGGCCCCAAAGACTTGGTGCTCACTATCATGGCACAAACACAACTTCGCACAACTAACCAGCAAATGTACTAGGTCGTCCAAGTAATAAACCTTACGCGAGTAAGGGTCGATCCCACAGAGATTGTTGGTATGAAGCAAGCTATGGTCACCTTGTAAATCTCAGTCAGGCAAACTCAAATGGGTATGGTGATAAACGCATAAAACATAAAGATAAAGATAGAGATACTTATGTAATTCATTGGTAGGAACTTCAGATAAGCGTATGAAGATGCCTTCCCTTCCGTCTCTCTACTTTCCTACTGTCTTCATCCAATCCTTCTTCCTCCTTTCCATGGCAAGCTTAAGCAAGGGTTTCACCGTTGTCAGTGGCTACCTCCCATCCTCTCAGTGGAAATGTTCAACGCACCCT
>NC_029772.3:53124480-53156712 GCF_000817695.3 Arachis duranensis | reverse complement strand
AGAACAAGTGGAATTGAATAGAAGAACAATAGTAATTGCATTAATACTCGAGGTACAGCAGAGCTCCACACCTTAATCTATGGTGTGCAGAAACTCCACCATTGAAAATACATAAGTACAGGGTCTAGGCATGGCCGAATGGCCAGCCTCCCAATGATCTAAGATAGCATAAAAATGAAGATAGCTACCAAGATGAAAATACAATAGTATAATGTCTTACTTATAGAAAACTAGTAGCCTAAGGTTTACAGAGATGAGTAAATGACATAAAAATCCACTTCCGGGCCCACGTGGTGTGTGCTTGGGCTGAGCAATGAAGCAATTTCGTGTAGAGACTCTTCTTGGAGTTAAACGCCAGCTTTTATGCCAGTTTGGGCGTTTAACTCCCATTTTGGTGGCAGTTCCGGCGTTTAACGCTGGGATTTCTGAGGGTGACTTTGTACGCCGGTTTGGGCCATCAAATCTTGGGCAAAGTATGGACTATCATATATTGCTGGAAAGCCCAGGATGTCTACTTTCCAACGCCGTTGAGAGCGCGCCAATTGGGCTTCTTTAGCTCCAGAAAATCCACTTCGAGTGCAGGGAGGTTAGAATCCAACAGCATCTGCAGTCCTTTTTAGTCTCTGAATCAGATTTTTGCTCAGGTCCCTCAATTTCAGCCAGAAAATACCTGAAATCACAGAAAAACACAAAAACTCATAGTAAAGTCCAGAAAAGTGAATTTTAACTAAAAACTAATAAAAATATACTAAAAACTAACTAGATCATACTAAAATCATACTAAAAACAATTCCAAAAAGCGTACAAATTATCCGCTCATCAATGATAATGTAGGAAGATTATTGATTTGAAATGTTGATAAATTGCATTGTTGATGTTGGTAGCTTGATATTGGATATTGAGATTGAAAGTGATTATAATGATGATTGGTAAAGGTGAAGTAATATTTGTTTAATGTGTTGGTGGAAAAATGAGTGTTTTACCATGTATTTGATAATGAGAATTGTTGATCTCATAAGGTGGAGGGGTGAATTGAGGGATGGCAAATGGTAAGAATTGATGTGGGATGGAATTAATGTGGTTTTGGTTAGTTTGAGATGTAAAAGTTGTGAAATGGCTAAAATGTGAACTTTTATTAAAATGAAAAATTTGGTGAGCTTCCATGAATCCTATCTTGAGCTACCTTATTTGAAATTTAATGCTTTTTATACCAAATGAAAGATGACTGAACAAGCTTTAAAATGGTTTAAGTTTTGTGGAAATCTGATTTTGGTAGAGGAAGATATGATTGTGGGAAGTTTGGTGTCAAAATCTGAAATTTTGCAATGTTGCAAAATTTTGTAATTTCTGGTATGTGCACACGCACAGCCTGGTGTGTACGCACATGCAGGGGAAGGCTTTCTGTTTAGAGCGCTAGGACAACCTGTGCGCGCACATGACCAATGGAGTTTTACAACCTGTGCACACGTACAGCCCTGTGCACACGCACATGTTGGGAAGGGCAATCTCTTGAGGGCGCTAGCATACCTTGTGCGAGCGAACAGAATTGAAAAATTTGGTACTTGTTCATACACACATCTCTATGCGTATGCACACATTTTAAAACTTCTCCTGGGCGTGCGCACACACCCTTGTGCGTACGCACATGCTCTGTTCTTCAAACTTAAACTTTGTTTTCAACTATTTCACATTCGCAACAAGATTGTATACTTCTATGACACCATTCTAAGACTCTTGGGCATATTTTTGGGCATTGAATCATGGGAAAGGTCTTAAGAGACTCTATTTAGTATTTCTTTGAAAAGTTAAAGAAGGAGGCTTAGGTTTCTGGTGCAGTGAGGATGGGTTTGGTGGAGTGAGAAGGAAAAATGGTATATGAATTGAGAAATGAAAGAACTAATGAGTTCGGAATGAAAATGTTAAAATGACATTGGTTGAGATGAGTCGAGGACTCGGAAGGGAGTGACGGCTCCATGATATACTAAAAATGTTTTTCGAAAACGACGGGTGAGTCGAGGACTCGGAAGGGAGTGACGGCTCCAAGAGTATCCCGCTCGCATCCCTTTGGATCAATAGAGTGTGCAGGCACAAAATCCTGGACGGTGATCCGAGCACCATATCTTGAGAGTTCCCAATGATGATTCCGAAGAGCGACATCTCCATGGAGATGTGTCGGGTTGGCATTTGAACCGACAATGTGATATCACAGCCAATAGGATAGGCATTCATCATGTGCATCTTCTTTCTGTTTGTTTGCTTTGCCGACTTGTAATTGTATGCCTAATTGAATAACATGCCTAATTTCTTACTTGAATTACTTGCCGTATATGCTTCTACTTGTGTTTTAGTTGCATTGAAATTTATTTGTGTTTTCTACTGGGATTGAGGAGGTTCAGAAGGCGGTGGCAATGGGATCACATTGAGGATAGGTTGGTGAAGGTTGCGGGACAACGGAGACTGTTAGACTAGAAAATCCTTTAAGATAGACTACCCCTTATATTATGTTATAGTTTTAAATTGATGCTTTACTGTTTCATTATGCTTTAAGATGAATCTTGTGATGGATATGAAGTTCTAGGATTGCCTTTGGCATCCCGGGGTCTTATATTTTATATCACTGGGCACTCTTACCATACTGAGAACCTCCGGTTCTCATACCATATTCTGTTGTTGTTTTTTAAAAGCAGGTCGTAACCCACCTCGGTGAGTTGCTTTGGATGGTGACAGAAGCGGAGGATCATGATACTTTTTGGAGTCCTTTTTGATTATTTTGTTTATATATCTCTCACTTTTGTATCTTGCTTTTGCCTAGAGGCTTGTATTGAGAGAGAAAAACTTGTATAAGCTATTTTAAACTTCATATTCTATTTTGTCTGTATATATGGCTAGCCGGCTTAAACTCTACGAGCCGTGGCTAGGTTCTTATACTATTATACCCTTATCTTTTGTTATATTACATCTCTATCTTGTGCTTTAAGTTAGTAGCTTCATGAGTACGTTTTGCGCTTTTTAAATCCCATTTTAAGCTATATCCTTCATCGGGCTTCTAGATTATATTAATTCTTTCTCTATATTATATGTACTTAGGCTAATTGGGGTGTTACATTTAGTGGTATCCGAGCGGTTCGTCCTCGTGAGCCTGAGGGATGGACCGATTGTGCTTCATTGCATACTCTATGTGTCTTTTTCTTTGATGCTATTAGGTTATCTACTTGATATTGCATAGCATACTTGTTTGTGAGTGCCTGTTTCGGATAATTGAAGCACTAGGCCTTTGATATTGAGACTGATCATCTTGATATCGATTGTTTGGTGTAGACAGGAACATTAATGGCCGCTTGCGGATGAGGTTGTACATGTTCACGAGCCGATAGTAGGAATGCACAGCCGACCGATAACCATGCCAAATTCATGGCGGCAATGGCTAATCTGGCCAATATCATGGAGGCTAATGCTGTTACGACTCTGCAAGCTGTGCAGAGGTTAGGCCAACCGGCTGGGAATGAAAACAAAAATGGTGAAGGAAATTTAAATGACAATGTTGAGGGAAATGGAGATAATATGGGAGGTGCTCCAATGACCTTGGCGACTTTTCTCAAGGTTCATCCTCTAAGTTTTAGAGGTTCATCCAACCCCACAGAAGCGGACAACTGGTTCCAAGCTATGGAGCGCGCGCTGCAAGCACAGCATATCCCGAATAACCAATATGTAGAGTTTGCCGCATATTAGCTTCTGGGAGAGGCCCAGCATTGGTGGCAAGCCGAGTGCCGCTTGCTATAACTTCAGAATGCCAGTGTTCCTCGGGATGTATTCCAAACGACCTTTTACAAGAAGTACTTTCATGAGTCTGCAAGAGAAGCAAAGGAGATGGAACTTATGCAGCTGAAGCAAGGTTCCTTGTCTGTGGCAGATTATACTAGCAAATTCGAGGAGCTTTGTAGGTTCTCTAGGGTGTGTTAGGGTGCCCCAGAGACCTATGAAAGCTGGAAATGTATCAAGTACCAGAGGGGCTTGAAGGATAGCATCATGACTGCTGTGGCTCCTATGGAGATTCATACCTTCTCTGATTTTGTGAACAAAGCAAGGGTGGTTGAGGAATATGCGAAAATGGTAGCTTTGTCCAAGGAAACTCACGGAGGAAACACTAGTCAGGGACGTGGCAAGTATTTTCATCCGAGGGGTCAGAGTTTCAAGAGAGGAGGATATGTGCCTCAAGGTCAAGGAGGCTTCAGAAAGAACACTCAGAATTAGTTTCAGTATGCCAAAGGGAGAGGAAATCAGAGTAAGATTTCTCCAGATTTGACTTGTGTACGTTATGGGCGTTTTCATCTATATGACTCTTGCAAGATTGGTTTAGGTGGTTGCTTCAACTATGGCTTGCCTGGTCACCTTGTGAGAGATTGCACTCGTGGGAAGACCCCGAATGCGGGTCAGAGTCAGCACCAAAGGCGAGTGTTTGCTATGAACGCCAAGGATGTTTCTAAGGCGGATCCGTTGATGAGAGGTATATGTTTAATTGGTGATAAGACCTTAGTTGCATTGTATGATACTGGAGCTTCGCATTCATTTATTTCATTTGACAAAGTTGAGGAACTAGGCTTGAAAGTGTCAAAGTTAGCTTTTGAATTGCATGAACATACTCCGCATCCGACGGTTATGACTAGGTCATGTTGTTGGCAAGTAGGTTTCAAGCTTGAGGGTAGATAATCTGTGCATGATTTGATCTGTTTACTAATGGTTGGGTTGGAGATGATTTTGGGGTTTGATTGGTTGTCAAAGAATCGAGTTTTGTTGGATTGCTTTGAGAGGGTGCATTGTGGTGAAGAGTGTCAGGGTTATATCTTGTTGGCTGCTAATGCGTTGGGTGATGCCCAGAACCTAGATCAGATTTCGGTAGTTAGAGACTTTCCAAAAGTATTTCCGGAGGATATTTCTGAGTTTCCACCTCAAAGAAAAATTGAATTTGGGATTGAATTGGTGCCGGGAGCCGAATTAGTGTCGATTATGCCGTATCGAATGGCTCCAATAGAGCTGGAAGAATTAAAGACTCAGTTGGAAAAGCTTATGAACAAGAGGCTCATTCGACCGAGTGTATCACCGTGGGGAGCGCCAATTTTATTTGTGAAGAAGAAAGATGGAGGAATGCGATTGTGTGTGGATTGCTGGCAGTTAAACAAAGTGACTGTGAAGAACAAGTACCCGCTACCAAGGATAGATGACTTGATGGATCAGCTGCAAGGAGCTGGAGTGTTTTCCAAGATTGATTTGAGATCCAGTTACCATCAGATAAGGGTGAAAGAGGATGATATCCCTAAGACTGCGTTTAGGATGCGCTATGGACACTACGAGTTTGCGGTGATGTCCTTTGGGTTCACGAATGCAGCTGCTGTGTTCATGGATTACATGAACAAAGTATTTCGTCCCTTTTTAGACAAATTCGTGGTGGTTTTCATAAACGACATCTTGGTTAATTCTAAGACGGTCAAGGAGCATGAGGAACACTTGAGAATTGTGTTGCAAATCTTAAAGGAGCGAAAATTATATGCCAAGTTGTCAAAGTGTGAGTTTTGGAAGGAGAAAGTAAAGTTCTTAGGTCACATTGTGAGCAAAGGAGGAATAGCGGTGGATCCTTCTAAAGTAAAAGCGGTGATGGAATGGGAAAGGCCAACGACGGTGATGGAAGTCAGAAGCTTCTTGGGCTTAGCCGGATATTACCGGAGATTTATTGAGGGATTTTCCTGGATTGCACTACCAATGACTAAGTTGACGAGAAAGGAGGTGCCGTTTGTGTGGACGTTAGAATGTGAAGAGAGTTTTCAGACCCTGAAGCAAAAGTTGACTTCAGCGCCTGTTTTAATTTTACCGAAACCGCATGAACCATTTGAAGTGTATTGTGATGCGTCACTGAAGGGTTTAGGTTCCGTGTTGATGCAACACCAGAATGTGGTGGCTTACGTATTGCGTCAGCTGAGACCGCATGAGGTAAATTACCCAACTCATGATTGGAATTAGCAGCGATTGTGTTTGCATTGTAGATTTGGAGACACCACTTGTACGGAGTGAGGGTTAGCATCTTTTCTGATCATAAGAGTCTCAAGTACATCTTTGATCAGAAAGAGCTCAATATGCGTCAGAGAAGGTGGATGGAGTTGCTAAAGGATTATGATTTTGAACTGAGTTATCATCCTAGAAAGGCGAATGTGGCGGCAGACGTGTTGAGTCGAAAGTCTTTGACAATAGCTTGGATGAGAATCAAGGAAGAGGAGTTAGTGGACAAGTTTGTAGATCTTAAGCTTGATATTGGTGAAGTTGCCGAAAAAGCTTGTTTAAATCAGTTACAGATTTCGAGTACGTTTAAAATAGAGATTCAGAGGGCTCAGCAAGATGAGCAAAAGCTTCAGCAACTATTTCAACTAGTTGGTGAAGAGAGGCATGGGAGTTTACTAAGGATGATAAAGGGTTGTGGAGATATAAGGGGAGAATTTGTATACCGAATGTCGGGAATTTGAGTCAAGACTTGTTGCGGAAGCTCACAACAGTGGGTTTTCTATTTATCCCGGAAGTACGAAGATGTATTATGACTTAAAGAAGATGTTCTGGTGGCCTGGGATGAAAAGTGATGTGGCTACAGTGGTATCCTAGTGCCTGACTTGTTAGAAGGTGAAGATAGAGCATCAAAAATCATCGGGAATGTTACAGCCACTTGAGATTCTTCAGTGGAAGTGGGAAGGAATTGCGATGGACTTTGTGACATGTTTATTGAGGACTAGGTCGGGATTTGATGCGGTTTTGGTGATCGTGGATCGCTTAACCAACTCCGCTCATTTTCTACTTATTCGAGTGAACTGTTCTATGGAGGAGTTGGCAAGATTGTACATCAAGGAGATAGCAAGGTTGCACAGTGTGCCATCGAGCATAGTGTCGGACCGTGATCCCCGATCCACATCAATATTTTGGGGGAGCTTTCCAAAGGTCTTTTGGTACAAAGCTATATCTCAGCACTGCGTATCATCCACAAACGGATGGACAGTCAGAAAGGACTATTCAGACATTGGAAGATATGCTAAGAGCATGTATATTTGATCAACCTGGAAGTTGGGATCGTTACATGCCGTTGGTGGAGTTTGCGTACAACAATAGCTTTCATGCTAGCATTGGGATGGCTCCGTATGAGGCTTTGTATGGACGAAAGTGCCAATCTCCACTTTGCTGGTATGATTCGGGTGAAGCAAGTGCTTTGGGTCCTGATTTGGTAGCAGAGACTATTGAGAATATTCAGAAGATTCATGCAAGGATTTTGACTGCCCAAAGTCGACAGAAAAGTTATGCGGATCAGAGAAGGAAACCATTAGAGTTTGAAGTGGGAAAGCATATATTTTTTAGGGTTATACTGACAACCGGGATTGGGAGAGCGATCAAAACTAAGAAATTAAATCCGAGGTATATTGGACTATTTGAGATTCTGAGGCGATTCGGGCCGGTGGCATATAAAGTTGCTTTGCCGCCTCACTTGTCGAACTTGCATGACGTATTCCACGTGTCACAATTCCGTAAGTACACGCCGGATGCAGCTTACGTGTCAGAGCATGAATCGATCGAGTTGAAGGAGAACCTGACGTTTCAAGTAACACTGATGCGTATCGACGACACTAATGTAAAGAAACTGCGAGGAAAGAAAGTTTCATTGGTTAAAGTAGCTTGGGAGCGAGCAGGAGTTGAAGAGCATACTTGGGAATTGGAGTCCGAGATGCGAAAGGATTACACCGACCTTTTCTCAGGTAATCACTAAATTTTGAGGGCAAAATTTCTTATTTGGTGGGGAGAATGTAAGAACCGCAATTAATTAACCGCCTAATTAGTCAATTAATATAGCCCAAATTAGATTCCAAAAATTTAGAATGAGAATTACAAGATTTAAACGTGATTTTTGGACTCAGTAGATTTTTCTGAGTTAGAAAATGTATTTTCTGCGAAAAATCGAGAAAAACCACGAACCGGCAGCCGAACCGGTTCAACTGGTTCAAGTCTGCCCGGCACTGTGCGAAAAAAGTGAAAACAATAAAAAATCTTAGAAAAATATTAGAAGTCGAAAACCGGGTGTTAATTTTAAAAGTTTGGCCCAAAGTTGGGCCAAACGGGCTAAAAAAGCTAACACGTTGGACCGGACCCAAGTTGGGCCCAAGCCCAATATATATAAGTCCTTTAAATGAACCCTTCAGCCACATAAACAACAAAACACAGCTGAAGTGAGGTTGAAGAAGAGAGGAGGTTTTCCATTAAAACACTATTCACATTTCCGTTCAATCTGTGATATCTCGAGCTACGTGGCTCCAATTTGCGTGCCGTCAGCGACTATGCGAAGCTCTCGCTGAGCCCGTCACTTTTATCCAAGCTTTATGGCAAGATTTTCGAATTTTCCTGTCCAGTTTCGTGCCCTTATGAAGTTCGAATTTTGGGGTTTTGATTTTGAGTGAAATCTTGTGTTTTGGGTGTTTAGGTACACTCGAGTCTTTGGTTAGCATTAGATTTTTGCTACCAAAACTGTTGGGCAAGGTAAGAGGTCTTAAAATCTTGTGATTTTGTGGATTTGATGAACCCTAGGTTGAATTATTGTAAATTACGTGTGTTATAGCTTGAAGTTGTGATTATTGGAGCTTATTGGTGCTTGTTGGAGTTGAATTGGTGGCTTGCTTGTGGTTGAAAGCCTAGCTTGTGCTCAATTTTGGGTTTTTGGAATATTAGGACTCAGCCAAGGTATGGTTTTGGTTTTCTCTACGTAATATATAATATTCATGGACACTTAGGCTAGTGACCCATAGGATAGGATTGGATTGTATTGATTCTTTGGTTTGTTGCGATATGATGAACGATGAATAATGAATTGATGAGCTTTGATTATGTTGATGGAAGTGTTATATGATAATGTAGGAAGATTGTTGATTTGAAATGTTCATAAATTGCAATGTTGATGTTGGTAGTTTGATATTGGAGATGAGATTGAAAGTGATTATAATGATGATTGGTAAAGGTGAAGTGATATTTGTTTAATGTGTTGGTGGAAAAAAGAGTGTTTTAACATGTATTTGATAATGAGAATTGTTAATCTCATAAAATGGAGGGGTGAATTGAGGTATGGCAAATGGTAAGAATTGATGTGGGATGGAGTTAATGTGGTTTTGGTTAGTTTGAGTTGTAAAAGTTGTGAAATCGCTAAAATGTGAACTTTTGGTAAAATGAAAAATTTGGTGAGCTTCCATGAATCCTATCTTGAACAACCTTGTTTGAAATTCAATGCTTTTTATACCAAATGAAAGATGATTGAACAAACTTTAAAATGGTTTAAGTTTTGTGGAAATCCGATTTCGGTAGAGGAAGATATGATTGTGGAAAGTTTGGTGTCAAAATCTGAAATTCTGCAATGTTGCAAAATTTTGGGATTTCTGGTATGTGCGCACGCACAGCCTTGTGCGCACGCACACCCCTGTGAAAATTTAAACCTGTGCGCACGCACATCTCTGTGCGTACGCACACGCAGGGAAAGGCTTTCTGTTTAGAGCGTTAGCATAGCCTGTGCGCGCACATGACGAATAAAGTTTTACAACTTGTACGCACGCACAACCTTGTGCGCACACACACGTTGGAAAGGACAATCTGTTGAGGGTGCTAGCACACCTTGTGCGAGCGAACAGCGTTGAAAAATTTGGTACTTGTGCGTACACATACCTCTATGCGTTCGCACACTTTTTAAAACTTCTCCTGGGCGTGCCCAAGCACACCCTTGTGCATACACACACGCCCTGTTTTTCAAACTTAAACTTTATTTTTAACTATTTCACCTTCCCAACAAGATTGTATACTTCTGTGACACCATTCTAAGACTCTTGGGCTTATTTTCGGGCATTGAATCATGGGAAAGGTCTTAAGAGACTTTATTTCGTATTTCTTTGAAAAGTTAGAGAATGGAGGCTTAGGTTTCTAGTGCACTGAGGATGGGTTTGGTGGAGTGAGAAGGAAAAATGGTATATGAATTGAGAAATGAAAGAACTAATGAGTTCGGAATGAAAATGCTTAAATGACAGTGGTTGAGATGAGTCGAGAACTTGGAAGGGAGTGATGGCTCCATGATATACTGAAAATGTTTTCTGAAAACCACTGATGTATCATTTTATACTGAGATTGTTGAGACACAATGCGCCTGGCAGGGACGGTGGTTAATCCCCCTGTCGAGGTAGCGGCGGCGACATAAGGATGGTGGTTAATCCCGCTTACGTTGAGATGTGAGGTCTGTGGCAAGAATATCCCGCTCGCATCCCTTCGGATCTATAGAGTGTGCAGGCACAAAATCTTGGACGATGATTCGAGCACCATATATTGGGGGTTCCCAATGATGATTATGAAGGGCGACATCTCCATGGAGATGTGTCGGGTTGGCAGTTGAACCGACAATGTGATATCACAGCCAATAGGACAGGCATTCATCATGTGCATCTTCTATCTGTTTGTTTTCTTTGCCGACTTGTAATTGTATGCCTAATTGAATAACATGCCTAATTGCTTACTTGAATTACTTACCATATATGCTTCTACTTGTGTTTTACTTGCATTGAAATTTATCTGTGTTTTCTACTGGTATTGAGGAGGTTCGGAAGGCGGTGGCGATGGGATCGCATGGAGGATAGGTTGGTGAAGGCTGTGGGACAGCGAAGACTGTTAGACTAGAAAATCTTTTATAGACCACCCCTTATATTATGTTATAGTTTCAAATTGATGCTTTACCATTTTAGTATGCTTTAAGATGAATCTTGTGATGGATATGAAGTTCTAGGATTGCCTTTGGCATCCCGGGGTCTTATATCTTATATCATTGGGCACTGTTACCATACTGAGAACCTCCGGTTCTCATACCATATTCTGTTGTTGTTTTTCAAATGCAGGTCGTAACCCACCTCGGTGAGTTGCTTTGGATGGTGATAGAAGCAGAGGATCATGATAGTTTTTGGAGTCCTTATTTATTATTTTGTTTATATATCTCTCACTTTTGTATCTTGCTTTTGCCTAGAGGCTTGTATTGAGAGAGAAAAACTTGTATAAGCTATTTTAAACTTCAGATTCTGTTTTGTCTGTATATATGACTAGCCAGCTTAAACTCCGCGAGCCGTGGCTAGGTTCTTATACTATTATACCCTTATCTTTTGTTATATTACATCTCTATCTTGTGCTTTAAGTTAGTAGCTTCTTGAGTACGTTTTGCACTTTTTAAATCCGGTTTTGAGCTATATTCTTCATCAGGCTTCTAGATTATATTAATTCTTTCTATGTATTATATGTATGAGCTTAGAACTATTGTAACCTTTGATTAACCTTTGCTTTACGATGCGAGGTAAGGCTTAGGCTAATTAGGGTGTTACATAGCCTCTGTCGCCGTCAATGCTCGCAAGGAAGAGAAGGAGAGTGAGGGCGATCGAGCTGAGGAAAAGCAAAGTGTGAGAAGACGCAAAGAGGAGGAGCTGTCCCGCACCGCCACTGCGTCATCGGCACTGTCACGCAATGGAGGAGGAAGTCGTCACCGTCGCCATCGAGCACGAGGGAAAGAAAGAGGTTTGCAGCTTTACTTTGATCTTGAGTCTTCTTACCATTCCTTATGGCTGCACTACCTAATGCTACTTCATGATTCACTCAATTCAGTTTGGGGTTATGCTTTTGTGTTTTTAGATTAGATTTGTTTACTTTCTGGTGATTTTTTTCAAGTTTACTATTATTCTTCTTGTTGATTGGAGAGAAAATGAAAGAAAAAAAATTGGATATTTGGTTGACAGCTTTGTATATCTTTATGGCTGTATTTCATTACTTTTACAGATTGCATATTTTTAATTTGTTATGGTTCACTGAAGCTTTATAATTTTTCAGTATGGAAGAGGTTCCCTTTTCCTTGGAGCACATATTTACAATAGTCTTTTAATTTTTATAAGCCAAATTGTTCTCTAAAATTTTTATTAAACAAATAGGTGTGCTATAAACTATATCAATTTAGTCTCTAGTTCTTTTTTGTCTTATGGGAAATTTAACCGTCTAAATTAACAGAAGTCAAATAAAATAAAGATGTAAAATGAATTAGAGATTAACTTGATTCAATAAATATTTAATAGATAATTTGATCCTAAACCTTAGAATTTGAGGAAGTAATTTAAAATTTTAAAGTTTAAACTACTACTCTTTGCTACATGTGTACTTCTTTGGTTTACATTCCCTTGTACTTTTTGGCTAGGGTGAAATCTTACTTTATACTGGTACTTATAATTATTCTCATTTTCTTTCCTTGGCATTATTATACTATTACTAGTACTAGGGTGAAATCTTACTTTGAGCAAATTTCTAACAAAAAACATAGATTGAAAGTTGAAGCTAATAATTTCATAATTTGCCATTATCCATTTTAAGTGTGGATGAATTGTTCAAATCACATGATCCTCTAAGGTATGGGTTATGCAATGATGAGTCTTTATGTTTGGGAGGAAAATAATAAGGCTATATAAATAAAGTAGAGTGGATCTTGCTCTTCATAATTATAGTGATAGTAGTACCGTCCTACAAGCCAGGCTAATAAGTAATAACTGAGTTGCTACAAAAGTTACTGTTTTTCTTTCTTCTATTACTAGTTCAGACTAATCCTTGATGCACTGCAGAATGTGCTAAGAAGATGTAGTAGCCTGCTGCTGTTAGGTAATGTATGGCATATTTGACATAACTTAGTAAAATATAGTATTTAGATTTACTTTATCTGATATAATAACTGCTATAAACTTGTTGGTTGTGATTATATATGAAATAGTAACTAATTCTGTTAAATGGCAGAGTCGTTTAGAGCTTTAAATGAGAAAATTCTAAGTCTACATGCTTTGGCGATTGGTAACTGCTTTTTTTTCAAAATAATGCAACCAATTTTTACTTTGGATACAACTTTTAATGTATACATATTCATAGTTAAACCCTTCTTGGATTGTATACTTAATTATCACACAAAAACCATGACTTAATCGAAATTGAAATTGAAAATAGATAATTTATTTAGGGGAGCAGATTCAACTCAACCAAACATTTATTGAGTTTAAGGCATGTATACTATTTCTGAAAAATGTACCCGGGTAGTTGTTTCATTTTAAATATATTCTAAATGAATAAGCCTTTTGAAAATAATATGAAGTAATTACATGCTGCATTATGTTTATTTGCAAGTTATTCTTTTTATTAGGCCAAATGCACATAAAATGCAAAATAAAGAATGCATTGCAGAAGCTAAAAGTGTTTTCCTATAGTGATATTTACTTAACCTATAATTGATTTATAAAGTCAACTGCATTAACGTGTGTAGAGGCTGATGTGTTTTCCTGCTATCCATCGATATCTTATTTGCAGGAAGGTGAGCACCCTATAGAGGAAGCCAAAAAAAAAGCAACCATGTGTAGAGAAAAATCGAGAAACATCAGAAAGATCGTAAGCTTGGTCCTCATGTTGAAAAGCAGTTTGGTGGTGGGAGATTGCTGGCTTGCATTACTTCTCGACCTGATCAATGTGGCAGGAATGACTAGTAATGCATATAACTATTGCTTGTTTGGGTTGCACTGAATTTTGTCTAATTTGATTCTTGATCTGTTACTTATTTCATTCCTTCTTGAATGCTACAGCTATATTTTGGAAGTTAAGGAGCTTCAATTTTATATGAAGAAAATCCAGAAGGGAAAGAATGCTTCCTGATTGTTCCATTCTCATACTTGTATTTTGGATGGAATGGAATAGGTCTTATAATGACTTTAGTTATCTACATGTAATATTTTGATGTGTTGTGTACTTTTTGAAAAGAGATTTTATCTGGTATTACATGTAATGGACAAATTACACTCTATTTTTATTTGTGTTGTTTGGACTAAAAACATGTCTAGCTTATAATGAAACTTTTATGATTTAAATTTCTTGAATTTCTTATTTTTAGATTTATTTGGTGATTATCATCTTTTTGGGATGTGATTATGCTTTAAAAAAAATTAAATCGCATAAAACAAAATAGCCTATCGTTACGATTTTCATGTAGGGTGACCATAGATAAGGCTATGGTCACGGTTTTAAGAAGGGGTGACCATAGAGGCTATGGTCACGGTTTACCGTGACCAAAGATAAGGCTATGTTCACGGTTTTAAGGAGGTGTGACCATAGAGCTATGGTCACGGTCAAAACCGTGACCTTAGATAAGGCTATGGTCATGGTTTTAAGGAGGAGTGACCATAGATAAGACTATGGTTACAGTTTTAAAGAGGGGTGACCATAGAGCTATGGTCACGATCAAAATCGTGACCATAGATAAGGCTATGGTCATGGTTTTAAGGAGGGGTGACCATAGAGGCTAAACCGTGACCACAGATAAGGCTATGGTCACGGTTTTAAGGAGGGGTGACCATAGAGACTATGGTCACGGTTTTTACACGTGATCATAGATTAACCTATGGTCACGGCACTACAAGAGAAAAGGCCTATGGCCACGCTTTTTTTGCTACGCTTTAAAAGCGTGGCCAAAAGTGGTTAATGGCAACGCTTTTGTGAGGGTGGCGATTGAATAGAGATTTGGCCATGTTTTTTCTCGCCACGCTTCAAAGGCGTGGCGAAAAGGGTCAATAGCCACACTTTTACAAGGGTGGCAGTTGATTAGAGATACGGCCACGTTTTTTTCTGCCACACTTCAAAAGCGTGGCCATAGACAAAAACAGGAACATTTTGAAAGCGTAGCAACAGGGTTTCACTACAGTAATGTTTATAAAACGTGGCCATATCCTGATGCTCTTTGGGCACATTTTAAAAGCGTGGCCATATCCTAGTGTTTTTAGGGCATGCTTTAAAAGCGTGGCCAAAAGGTTAAAAAAAAAACCTAATAACCCGCCCAAACCTAATAACCCCTGAATCCTAACCTAAAACTTTGCCAACAATTCCCCACCCTTCATCGAGACTCTTTCACTCTCAAGTCTTACGCCGTCACTCTCATCGATCTATGGCAACCCTGGATGAGCTCAGATCCCCACCGTCAGCAGCACCATCCTTGCTGCGCCGTATCTCTCTCTCAAAGCGTGGCCATATCTCCCATATGGCCACCCTTTTAAAGCGTGGCCATATCTCCCACATACGGCCACGCTTTAAAGGGTGGCCATTTGTAAAAAGCATGGCAAACAAAAAAGCGTGGCGATAGGTCACCAAAAGCATGGCGATAGAGCAATCGCCACGCTTGTAGAGGCCACCCTTTCAAAAGCGTGGCGGTAGCTCAAAAAGCGTGGCAAAAAGCTATCACCATGCTTTTTTCATCTTTTCGCCACGCTTTAAAAGCGTGGCAATAGAGTTGGTTTCTTGTAGTGCGGTGAAAAAAACGTAACCTAAAGTGTCAAAATTTGAAAGTTAAAATCGTGACCATAGAAATCGTGACCATAAATAAAAAAACCGTGACCATAGACCTATAACCACGAGAGAGTAGGCTACGGTAAAAAACCGTGACCATATGTCCAAAACCGTGACCATAGATCTATGGTCACCCTTTTTACTAGCTATGATCACGGTTTTTTACCGTAACCATTGGCTTTTTTTTTGTAGTGCCATAATTTTATGGCTACTAAAATTTTTTCACTGAGAAAGATTTTTTTTGTATTTATTACTGGCAATAATAACAATTGCTATATAAACATAATTTTAATAAAAATAATATTGACTATTAAAAATTTTTTACTAAAAAAACTTCTTATATTTATTATAGTGACAATAATAATAATTGCTATTATAATATATAATAATAATGACAAATATATAATTATCGCAAAAACATAACTTAAATTAAGGAATTAGTAATCATTATGTTATTGTCACTAAAAATTTATCGCTAAAACATATTTTTCTTGTAATATTGTTAATAAATTATTCTTAATTTATTTCCTAGGTTAAATCCTTCACCGGCTAGTTAAATAAATCCTTCATAACAATATTAATATGATGATCAACTTTCTTTTCGTAAATTAAGTCAAAATAAGTGATAGATAGATGAGTTATATACACTATGTATAATGAGAAAATGAAGACGGCACTCTTGATGAATTGATGGATAGCTTAGTTTATATACATCTGTGCCTAACTAACTCATACAATGTGGAAGTCTCTGAAACTAACCAACTATTTGCAGTGGCATTACTCAACTAATTTCAACTAATCTAAAACTAACTATAACAGACTCTTAATTAATCAAAAGACTATGGTTGTACATTAGAATTGTGTGGACTGTTACTTCAATACGTTTAACTTCATAAATTTTTATATACATATATATTCTATGCATTGTTATAGTTAAAATACAAGGTTCAAATCTTTCAAACTCTTTTAGAATTATATTTTTAACCTATACGGCTGCTCACTTGGAATTCAATTTATACCTCTTTAAATCCTTCAATGGTGACTTGGAATTGATTGGCGGTTTGGTTTTTGTTATTAGCACCCGCAGCTTCAAAGGTTGTAAATTTGTATTGACAACAAGCTACAAACTATATAGAGTTGATGAGATATGACACATTGACACCGTTCTCGATAATATATTCACCTCTCTGGTTGTCGGTATTATTTTCATGACAGTATGGATTTTTATATAATCATTTTTACTTGAAACTATAAAAATTAGGGCACTACTTTAAAAAAATATATTATTAGTCTAGTAGCACTTTAATAGTACCATACAATTCTTAAAAACATGCATAGAAAACACTGAATACGATTCTCTACTGTTGTTCAATTCTATCATAGCTGTTATAAAAAAGATTTTCTCACCAATTTTTATGTACACATTATTGTATACCTTTTTTTTATATCTTTTTCCGCTTCTTATCAATCATTTTTCACACCAAAAATGGAAAAATATTTGAAAAAAAAATACTAAAAACAATATGTATATATTCTTCTTTTGTAATTTTATGTTAGCTAGAAAAAAAACATAACATTTCTAATAAATTCCTTTCTCCAACCATCAGAAGAAAAGAAATTAATTGACGTAAAATATTTCATAAATATGCAAATCATGATGACTTAATTAATTTAGAAATATCAAAATTTATTATTTTTAATAATTTAATTATTTTAGTCTAATAATTTAATAATATATTTTATTTCATATTTTAAATATTAATAATTAATTGCAGACAAAAATAATAAATTCTACTCATATACCTCTAACATTTATATGCATGTAATTAGTGATACAAATGGTATACTTTTAACTTTCTTCTTCTCTAGAAGAGAGGAGGAGAAAAGAATCTTTCCCTCCTGTTGTCATCCGACAGCACCAATAACGCACCATAACCGTCCCTCCCAGAAAGTTTCTCATCCATCATCACTACTATGTTCTCCGCAACCTCCTTCTCTTCCTCCATACCCACCCCCATGCTCTCTCTTCCATGGCCATAACATCCCATGTCCTCTTCCTCCGCCGTAGCTTCATATTCTTTGAGCGTTGAAGTTACTAATATTTTCTCCTAAATCTTGGATGATATTATAAACCGCTCCTGATGCACTGCCTCGATCAATCGATTTGCTGTATATTATCCGATTCTCCAATAGGACAAGCAGAATGGAACAAAAATCGAAACCATAATTCTAATTACCGAAATATATAACCAATTAAACATAACCGCCGAATACAAAGTCCCAAAAACTTGGAAACCTTTTAATTTGATGCCTTCTTATTCGTATTGATCTATGTAGGATGTCAACAAGACAAGCATATACAATAGTATGCTAATAATAATAAGAGCTACGATTCCTTATTATCATATTCTTTTTTCATTTACCTATGCTAAACATAGATTATCACGCCAAACAATGAAATGACCTCATCATCACACATGTCACCAATCTATAAATACAGACATCAATTGCAATATGGTTCTTTCAGAGCGTCATTGAAAATCTTTAGAAAAACAAAAAGAAAGATAATTAAAAGCGTTCTTGATTGTGAGACATGTCTTCTAATTATCCAAATAGTTGCGGCTTCAAACGCGAGTTCAACAGCGATGAAATAAGCCCTATAATGGTGCAGGATCCTTCTTGCATAATCTTCTATTCCTGTCCCAACCTATCCGACTTGGATGATACTACTACTCCTTTCTATACAGTAAAAGACCGTTTTAGCCCCGAAGAGAAAAGAATCTTGGAGAATACTTTCATCCACTGGAGCCACACTATAAGCTCTTCTTTGGATGAAATTTCACAAACCAAAAGGCTGAGAAGAACCACAAGCATCCCAATTTCTCTAGAAAATCTCTCAATAAACCCGATTTATGGCTCGAATTATAATAAAAATAGCATCCAAACGCACATCAGAGATCACATAAAAAGTTGTTCGCAGATGTACCGCGCTGCCGAGGCAGTTGAAGAGGCAGCACAAGACATGATTAATTCGGAAGGCGGCGGAGAAGATGGCTGCGATGGAATGAGGCTTGTTCAACTGCTAATCTCTTGCGCCGAGGCCGTTGCGTGTCGTGACAAATCGCACGCTTCGATACTTCTATCAGAACTCAAGTCTAGCGCCTTGGTTTTCGGCACCGCCTTCCAGCGAGTAGCGTCCTGCTACGTGCAGGGCTTGTCCGAGCGATTGTCTTTGATTCAGCCGTGTTTTGGTCCGGTGGCGGTGGCGCAACCAATGATGAACATAATGGACGCCGCTTCGGAGAAGATGGAAGAAGCGTTCAGGCTGGTGTATGAAATCTGTCCACATATTCGATTCGGACATTTCGTGGCAAATTCCGCGATAGTGGAAGCCTTTGAGGGTGAGAGTCTTGTCCATGTGGTAGACCTCGGCATGAGTCTAGGCCTATCACATGGTCACCAATGGAGGGGCCTAATCCAATCCTTGGCCAACCGCTCCGGGGCCTGTGTTCGCAGGCTCCGGATCACCGCGGTTGGTCTCTGTATTGGCAGATTCCGGATCATTGGTGATGAACTCTCTGTTTACGCGAATAGCATGGGAATCAACTTTGAATTCTCCGTTGTGCAGAAGAATCTAGAGAATCTAAAACCTGAAGATGTCATAAAAGAAGATAATGAGGTTCTTGTGGTGAATAGTATCCTTCAGTTGCATTGTGTTGTTAAAGAAAGCCGTGGCGCTTTGAACTCTGTGCTTCAGATGATTCACGGGCTTTCGCCAAAGGTATTGGTTATGGTTGAGCAGGATTCGAGTCACAATGGACCGTTTTTTCTTGGAAGGTTTATGGAATCTTTGCATTACTACTCTGCAATATTTGATTCGCTTGATGCAATGTTGCCCAAGTATGATACGAAGAGAGCGAAGATGGAGCAGTTTTACTTTGCTGAGGAGATAAAGAACATTGTGAGCTGTGAGGGGCCGCTTCGGATGGAGCGGCACGAGAGGGTGGACCAGTGGCGGAGGAGGATGAGCCGGGCGGGGTTCCAGGGTTCGCCGATTAAGATGGTGGCGCAGGCAAAGCAGTGGCTTGTGAAGAACAAGGTTTGTGATGGATATACTGTTGTGGAAGAGAAAGGGTGCTTGGTTCTTGGTTGGAAATCAAAGCCTATTGTTGCAGCTTCTTGTTGGAAGTGTTGAATACAAGAATCTCCATTCTCCCTTGCAGTATGATATATGTTTGATTGGAATAAGCAAATGACAATAAATAATGGCTATTCGTCAGAATTAAGCTATGTTATGTCGTGTTCTCTGCTTGAATAATGTGTGTTTGGAATACCCAAAATAATATCTCGGAGTGAGAATGAATCCTATCAGTGTTTTCCGTGTTTGTCAGTTCAGAATCGAAATAAAGAGGATAATATACTTTTGTTGTTTGGTGTGCATTTAAATATGGGGAGGAACTTATCATGTATATTCCAACAATTTTTTAATAAGAAAGCCGAGAGAACCAACTCTTATATCAGCTAATTTTAAATAATTTTATTTAATATATATTAATTTTAAATTATTTTTTAAAATCAAAATATGATTAATGGATTTTTAATATTTTAAATAAAATAAATATAATATTTACCATAATAAATAATTTTACGAATATTTAGCGAAATAAATATCCTTACTATTTCTCGTTTACAGTGCAAACGAGATGAATTTCCATGTGTCTCGTTTACACTGTAAACAAGATATGATAAGTCAAGCGGACATTTGTATATCTCTTTTATACTGTAAACGAGATGACATTCATCTCGTTTACAGTGTAAACAATATATATAAGATATGATAAGTCAAGCGGACATTTGTATATCTCTTTTATACTGTAAACGAGATGACATTCATCTCGTTTACAGTGTAAACAATATATATATATATGTGTGTGTGTGTGTGTGTGTGTGTGTGTGTGTGTGTGTGTGTGTGTCACAAATATACAGCTTGTATAAAAGGATGTGTAACTCTTGGTATTCTTCACATACATTTTTCTTCTTCTGTTTCTTATTTCTCTCAAAAACATAGCTGAATGGCCGGTAACAATCCATTCATAGTCGTGATTCTTCATCCCAATTGTTGCATGAGAAATGGCGACAACGAGGTGACATTCGAGTGTGAGGATCCGATATTGTTTTGCACTCAACATGTGGAGACCTTGTCGGATTTGAAGAGTTTGATATTGAGCAAGCTCGGTGGGACACAAGCGAGGGAAATCGGAAGGGTGGCGTATAGGTTGCTGGCACCCATGAAAAATGGATTCTTCCGGTTTCGACTATTCCGACTTCACGGAGACGAGCATGTGCGACTGAGGTGGGTCACGGTGGTAGTGGGTCGTCCGTCCACAAAACCTACTTGCAGGACGACCGACCTCTCGCACCACCTCCCGTTCATGTCGTGATTCCGGAGCATGAGACAGAGGAGGGTGAGGAGAAGTCAGACGATGATTACGTAGCAGACAGTGAGGACAGTGAGTCCTCCGATGGTGGCAATGAAGATGAGTTTATGCCGAAGACACCTGCGGGTGCTGTGTAGCGCCATGTCCTGCCTCCACCTCATCCAATTCCGGCACTATCGACTGTGCCAAGTCATTGTCACAGTCTACATCTATGCATGAGAGGATCCCAATATCTGACAGTTGTGGAGTGGATTACAATCTGGATGGTGGTTTGGAGTTTCGGGTCGGACACAAGTTCAGAAGCTGAGAGGCGGTGCTTCAAGGTGTGATGAACTACATTATTCGAAGGAGTGTTGAGTACCACGTGATCGAGTCCGACTGCTTAAAGTACCATGTGCAGTGCTATCAAGCCGATACTGGGTGTCAATGGAGCCTCTGTGTCGCCTTTCGTCAGAATCTCGGATTCTGGTAAGTTCAAGTTTAATTGTGATTTTGAGTAGTTTTGTCTTATACGTTATTTCGGCTAGACATGCCTTGTAAGAATAAATCTTATTCTGTGGTGATTAGGGATGTTTAGAAGTTTGGTGGACCACACAGTTGTCTGGCACCCACCATGTCTCAAGAACATCGTCAGTTAGATAGCAGTCTCATCTGTAGAGTCATATTGCCCATGATTCAGTCCAACCCGTCTGTCAGTATCCCAGTCTTGCAAGGTGCGGTGTAGGCAAGCTATCACTTTAAACCCTCATACAGAAAGGTGTGGATGGCAAAGCAGAAGGCCATTGTACGAATCTACAGTGATTGGGAAGAGTCGTACAACAAGGTGCCGAAGCTGTTTCAGACAGTGCAGAGCTGCTTTCCCAGGACAATATGTGACCTATGGGTCAAACCGTACTTCAGGCACTCCTTTAGATTGAGCGGCCACCATACATCCTCACCTCGACCAGTAGTAGTCAGGTACCTGTCAACGAAAATGGTGTGTTAGAAATTTCCTTAACTCATAAGAAGTTAAATCTTATAACGCAAGATAGAAAAAAAACATCAACCTCACCTATCAAGATTTACCGGAGTGTTCGGTACCTGCTGCTCTCCATTGAACTGCCATTTCACCTTATCAACGTGGTGAAAACGGACAATATTGAAGCATAATAGGGGGATGGCTAACAACCATGTCCCCCACTCCTCCTCATCACGAAACCAGGGCGGACACAAAGCCTGCAGGGTGGGGTCATCGTAGACTCTCCAGGAAAACTAAAGATAAAAAGTTTTCAGTATAACAAGCAGGCTAAAGAATACGATAAATATCTAGTTATACAAAATAAAAAAACATGCGTATTCTATAAAAAAAAAGTATATTTCTCACCTCGCAGCCAGCGGATACTGGTAGACCCCTCTGTCTGGTGGACACCACTAGGGAAATCTTTGGTAGATCCATGACATGAACAATGGAGTGCAGCCAGCAATATCCGTGACGCCCCGCTGAGCCGCCAAAGATAGGGACTCATACATCCACGCCAGCACAGCCGAGCCACAAGAGAACGCTCTACACTCTGCAAAGTCCCAGAGCAGCGGTAGCCAACGAAAGTGGACCAGATTGTTAGACTTGTCGGTCATCAGATACCCTCCGATCAGTAACATGATATAACACTTGGCGTACTGTCGGAGGGTCTCAGGATCCTCTGTCTGGGGCATCTGTCAGACACGGTCTCGTAGCCACACAAGCTTTAGGGTGAACGACTCCTTCTGCTGTGCCTGCTGTGCTGCCACGGGAGGCCTCACGCCGAGGAGCTGCTCCACCAACGCCCACGTCTCCGTTTGGTACCACCTACCAAAGTCACGAAGGCACCCCCTAACTGGGTTTCCGCGTGCACGTAAGCCAAGGTGGTACGCCACGTTCCTATAGGGTGATAGTGACCTCACCCCACTGGAGATTGAATGTGTGCATCTCTGGATGCCATCGCTCCACCAGTGCCAAAATCAGGGAGTTGTCAAAGGTAAAATCCCTGCGGGGCACGGTGTTGCCGAATTTGGCCTCAGCCGGATACGGGACAATGGCGTTCGGTGGGGATAAGGTATGACTCACTCGCCGGGGCAATAGGAGGCGAGGCCTCTGATATAAAGACAAATAAAAATAAAATTTAAATTATACAAAATAAATTATAACTTATAAATTCTTTGTTTCACATTTTAAAATGTTAATTATTCTTTTCGTAATATTTATCTATCAAACGTCTTACGAATAATTATTTCTATTACTACTTTTATTACAAGTTAACCAATACAATACAACAAAATAAAGTCTAACATGTCTAATAAATAAAAATATCGAAGTTTATTAACGTATACAATGTCTTACTATTATAATTTTATTAAAATTATAAATACGAACAACATACCATAGCAACAAGAGCATTCCAAACTCATGATATTTATGTCATACCCGTCTAGTCCAGGCAGATAGAGTTCTAAATAAAACCTAGAGACCTAACTCCTAACCCATATACCAATGCTCCAAATCTTCATGAATACCCTAACAATGGCAACATCATTAAATTTAACAACCATAATGAAACTAACCTCAAATTCGGTCGCGCCCGGCGTAATGTGTCGTCTCGTTCAGCCTGTTAACGTCCTCATCATTCCCCACTAGGCGCGCCATCAACGCTTGGGTCAAATGTATAGTCAGAAAGGGTTAAAAGGGGGGGAGAAAGAGGTTGACAGAGTCAAAATGGAGACCGAAAGTCGGCTGTGAACGACTTCCATATATAGCCGCGTACGAGACATATCTCGTTTACAGTGTAAACGAAATGGCAATAAATGTATCTCGTTTACAGTGTAAACGAGATATACATGTGTCATGCAGACGTGTCATATCTCGTTTACACTGTAAACAAGATATGAAAGGGGAATTTCAATAAGTAATTTTTCAAAAAATTATTTATTTCGATAAATATTATATTTATTTTATTTATTAAAATAAAAAACCCTATGATTAATCGATATTATGTTTTTGAATAATAAGGATTTAGTAAATTAATCGCTTTTTAAATATAGTGTCGTCAACTTTTTCTTTCATAGTGTCGACCATTTTCTTCGTGTAGACCACCACTTTGCTGCCACTGCAGTGTGCCACCATTTCTGTCGCATCGCTATTTTCGTGGTGTGCCGTCATTTCGCCGCTGGTGCAGGGACAAGAAACCTCCAATTGTAATGAAAGAAGCATCCCTTCTCAAAAAAAAAAAGAAACATCTAATCTCAAATAAAAGGAACATTCTATCTCGTATGAAGTCGTCTACTAAGTTTCTAAACCCAAAACAGAGATGAAACATCCAGTAGATCGAAGAAACAACATCCACTAATCTTTGGAGGATGGGACATGACTCGATGGCATAACGGAAGAGGAGGAGGAGGCAAGACACGATAGAGAAGGAAAAAGAGACGCAGCATCACGGCAGAGACGGTTGAGATGTGACATGACGAAAGAGACAGACTGTGCAGCGCAACGACATGGTGGCGACAGAATTAAAAGTTGTGCAGCACAGCGGAAGAAGAGTATGACTCGGCGTGACTTCTCGACCATGGTGGACGGTGCCCACGTAGCAGAAGCAACATGACACAATGAACTCATTCACGGCAGCATTGGAGGAGACAACAGTGGCACAAACGTGGTCTATGACAAAGATTGATGGCGCGGGTGACGGCATGCAGAGTTAAAAAGTGACACGATTGCATGTTTTCTTTTGAAACTAGAGTTAGGAGGAATATTAATGGAGTGAGTTTTTTTTTCTGTAGTTTCGGGTCCAATCCAATAAAAATTGGCAGAAGTTGGTGGACTCTTTGTTAGTTAACTTGTGAAAATGTTTTTTAATTGATTGACTTCTTATATTTTTAAAATGACAAGAAGCATTCTTCTGAGATATACTTAACAATGACTAGTGATGATGTGTTAGTGAATTTAGACTTTAGAGTAACAAAGTATACATTATTTTGTGTTTTTTTTTTACATTTTTAAGTATTTAAAGTCACATACAAAAAAAATATTTGTTTTTTACTTTAAAAAATATAAAAAAGTACAAAAGATTATACTAATTTTATTTTTAGTAAAATATATTTTATAATTTTTATACTGTAGTTTTTATCTATTTTAACTTATATTATTTTTATCACTAATTTAGATTAACATCTTAAATATATATTAATGTAAGTGTGTAGATAATATGCCCTTTTTTATTTTTCTTTTGATGTGTTTCGCAAAAATGCGACGCTATGAATATTTTTGTTCTTTGTTCCTTGACCACTCGTATGCTATTTGAACCTATAGCCTAGTCTTCAATCATATCAATTAAAGGTACTCACGCCACTTGTCGCTTCTCTTATAGTTGTATAGAATTATTAATTAATAAACCATATTTTCTAACTAGTGACTACGAAATAATACAATTTTATTTTTTTGTGTTATTATCTCACATAGATAAGTGGCTTATCCATTTTTAAAATTCGTTCTCTCTTATTTTTTTTTTATGAAATTGATAGTGACTCAGAGAGAAAAAATTATTGTTGTTAGTGTTTAATTAATAAAAATTAGAAAGAGATGTTGATATCTCTTTATTAGAAAGAGATCTAAAAAAGTGACATTCAATTTAACAGTATAATGTTAATGAACGTAATAAAATTTGTAAAGCATATATAATTGTTGGGCCATACCAACCAACAAATATTAGCTACCAACTTTTAGTAATAACAATCATCGTTGATGATTTCATTTCTCTTGGTTTAAGAAATTTTTAAATTGGTTAGAATATTCACGGAAAAAAAATGCTGCATATTGTTTGTCTTGCTAATTGTTTGGAAAATATTATGGTGCCTGCAATGATGAAAAAATGCATTTTCAGAATTAGAATTAAGTAATTAAAAAAAAGTAAATAATGAGGGTAAATTGTGTATTTGTATGTCACGAGAATTATATTTCTAATTCTCTCCATAATTTATGTGTGAAATCTTGTGATGATTTAATAGCTCAATCTAACCACATAGGCAAACTTTTTTATAGGCATAGTGATGAGACTATTGCATATAACTGTTTAAAGTTTAAAACATCTATTGATACTATTCGAAGGCTTGTATTTTAAACATGTGCATTTAGAGGCTACGATGAAAGTCCTGAGTCATTGAATAGTAAAAATTTTATTGAGTTAATTAAACTTTTAGCTTCCTGTAATCAGAATGTTAATAACGTTGTCCTTGAAAATTGATAAACCACAATTTGATGGTTTATTTTGTATTGAAATTTGTGGATTTTATCAACTTATCCTATATTTATTTATTAAAATAGCATGATTTTGTGAATTCCTTCTAAATTGTGCTTAAGATTAAAAACATACTTTTTACGCCTTAATTTATTAAATTTAATTCACTTTAATCCATATGCTTTGATGTATTTGTTGAAGTGATTTCAGGTTTAGAAGGCAAGGATGGATTAAAGAAGTGAAAAAAAAAAACATACAAAGTAGAGAATTTATGAAGAAATGAAGTTTGAAGCATTTTCAAAGTCATGCATACGCATGCCTCATGCGTACACACGTTTTGGAAATTCGCAAATTTATGTGCACACATGCCTCATGCGTACGCATGACTGTCAGCACGTGACTTCACTTAAGTGAAAACGTGGATTGCGATTTCAGGACTTTCGTGGGCCCAATCCAACTCATTCTGAAGTATTTTAAGTCAAACTCAAGGAGAATCAAGGGAGGAGCAATTAGGATAGTTTTAGATTATATTTTAGGTTAGATTTCTAGCAAGAGAAACTCTTTCTTCTCTCTAGAATTTAGGATTTTAGATTTAGTCTTCTCCTCAAATTTAGATTTTGATCTTGTTTTAATTGATTTTTCTTGGCATTTTCTTATTCTAGCATCTTAATTCTTGTAGTTTTACTTGTTACTCTTTTTATTTTGTCACTTTTATGTTTATGAACTCTTGTTAATTTTGATTTCTTTTAATACAATTTGATATTTTAAATTTCTTTGATGCTTGGTTGAATTATTATTATTATTATTGTTTTCTTGCAATTAGTAGTCATAGATTTTATTATTCATGCAATTTACCATGTTTTTCCTTTTATGAATGATAAATGTTTGATAAAATGCCTCTTTTAGTTTTAGTGTAGTTTTTCACACTATTGCCTTGGGATTGAGGACTTCGGTGATCTTGAGTCATTGATGTCCAATATTGATTGATGATTTAGGGTTGTTAGTTGATTTTGTTTCTAACGCTAGTCTTTCACTACGCTAACTAGTGAGTTGGTTAGGATTTGTAGATTAAGATCAATTATGCCTATTTGACTTTTCTCAATGTATAGAGGTTGATTAAGTGGGATTAACTCTTCATAATTGCCATGTTTGTGATCAATGACTAGGATAGGAAACCTCGACTCTCAACCCTTGCCAAAACCTTTTTAGTATTTGAATTTCCTTTCCTTTACTAGTTGATTGTCATTTACTTTCTTGCTATTTAATTTTGTATCAATTGCTATCTCACCCCCGGTTTCTCATAACTAATGATACGCACACCTCACAACAATTCTTTTGAGAGACGATCCGGGACTTAGAACTCCCAGTTTTTATTGGTTTGTATTATGACAAACAAATTAAACTTTGATTGAGAGTTAACTGTTGGTCTAGACTATGCTTGCAATGAAATTCTATTGAGAAATTCTAGACTGACATTAATCCTTTCATCAAGTTTTTAGCACCGTAATCGGGGAGTTGCTTTTTGGTTGTTTGCTTGTTTTTGTTAATAGTTTGAATTGTATTTTTCTTGACTCTTGGTATCTTTTGTTTTTATTTTCTATCTTTTCTATAAATTCTCATCCTTTTGGCTTGGAGTTCGGTTGTAACTATGTTGTAAGGAATAGTAACTTCAATCCCGGTTCGCGTTATGGAACAAAAAATAAATTAAGGGAGGAACCGCATGCATATCATTAGGGTTTAGTGGGGAATCTTAATTTGTGTGATACATTCATTGAGTCCGATTGGACTCCAATGGCAGTAAATGCTACTGTTATTACACTCTACATATTCACCCTACCTCCTCATACCTAAATCATCACTTCATAAACTTTCTTCATCTCTAAGTTACCATCTATTCCTAGCTTCATCTCATTACTAGGCTTACTAACAACATCTAAGGTCAAAGGAATGAAAATAGAGCTTTAGTGGATCCAAAATTAAGTTTTAAAATACAAAACTCATTTGCTGAAAACAGGGGTCACGCGTAGGCGTAGGCGTACATTTTGGCCCATTTCACGTACACAGCCCCCTGTATGCGCATGCATACGTGTCAAACAGAAACGATGGTCATGTAATACACAGAAATCCTAAGTCACGCGTACGCATGTGGATCTACGTTTTATCAAAAATTTTGGCTAAGTCTGAAAACCTGCAGAATTTCAAGTTTGAATCCCAAACTTCCAACGCACATAACTTTTTCATTTTAAATAATTTTTCTTCCGTTCTTTGAATGGCGTAACTTCACGGACCCAATTTTTATATAAAACACATTTGAAACAATTTGAGGGTCCGGAAGCTGAGTTATGACTCGCCGAAGTTCGGCCAAATATCAATTTTACATAAAAACCTTCAAACCTCAATTTTCAGTAAAACCAAGCTCAAAATAAACTTCTATACCAACATTCAACTCAGCAGTACATCAAAGCACACCAACATCGCACTAAATTGTTCACATCACACCACCTTCAATCATACTTTGTTGTTACACAATTTCAACCTAATTTTCTCATTTTACATCAACAACATTAACATATATCCCCTTACTCAATATATATCTTCATATCTCCGTATCATTCACCACCAACTCACCAATTAACATACTATTACCAATATAAACAACAATCATCCAACACATATTCAATTCACATCATAATCATCATCAAGGGTGCTAAGCATTGAACATTTTCATGCATTCCAACCTATCCTATGGTCATCTGGCCTAAGTTTTCACAGAAAATTAAATATTAAATACGCGAAATCTAAACCATACCTTGGCCGGTTCTTTCCTAAGCTCAAAACCACCAAGAATTCAAGCTCAAGGATTCCCAATCAACTCCAATGATTCTAGCCACCAAAGGTTTATTCCAAGAGCTCCATTTCACCAATTCAAACTCCAATTTAACATAATTTCAATCTAATTCATACAATTCACTAAATTAGCACAAGGGTATACAAAATTAGACAAACCACAAGGTTTTAGATTTTTCTTACCTTACCCATTGATGATTGGAGTATAATCCAACATTTATCCAATGTTAGATTGCACCTAAACCACCAAAATCATCAAAATCACTCAAAACTCAACTAATTTCGTGGAGAAAGGGGGCACAGAAAATTGAGCACGAATTGGAGATAAACATACCACTTTGTTTAAATAAAATTGAAGAGGACTCTGAGAGGAACGCGTGGCCGCAAACGGCTCGTCAATCGAATCTCCAGATTGAAAGATATAAGCAATTGAAGATGGAGGTGATTAGGTTTTTCCTTCTGCTCTTCTCAGATCACCATAACCCTTCCCCCCTTATTTGCCAATTCCAGCATGTTTCCCTTTGCGAGAAGGGACAAGAGCTGAAGCTCTTTTCATTTAATGGGTGTTGGACTGTTGGGTTGGGCCTTGGGTCCAATATAGGTCCGGTTCGTCCGGTTCGAGTTGTTTGGCCCAATCTTGGGCCAAATTTTTTGAAATTAGTGTCAAAATTCTTATCTTAATTAGCTCTATCCTATTTTATTATAAAATTTATATTTCTAATTTATTTTATTAAAAATTAATTTATTGGTTAATTACTCGC
Organism: Arachis duranensis; assembly: GCF_000817695.3. NCBI lineage: Eukaryota > Viridiplantae > Streptophyta > Magnoliopsida > Fabales > Fabaceae > Arachis > Arachis duranensis. The sequence goes on along the minus strand of NC_029772.3, from coordinate 53,126,988 downwards.
TAATTTTGCGGGGTTTACATCCTACCCACCTAATTAAGAATTTTGCCCTCAAAATTCATATTTAGTTACCTGAAAAGAGGTGTGGGTAGTCCTTCTGCATATTCGATTTGAACTATTTGGTGTGTTCTCCGATTCTAGTTCCATCCCCTGCATCCTCTGCTAACGTAACTCCTTCTCCACGTAGCTACTTGGCAATGGTATCATATTATAAATTTCAACTGAGGTTACTTGAAGTATTAGATCATCTCTTAGTTTCACCGGTTCAGGTTCTAATATGTAATTGGCGTCAGAAGTGTACTCCTGAAACTAAGACGTGAAATACGTCGTACCAGTTCGAAAGATGTGGGGTTAGAGTTACCCGATACGCCATTGTCCCAATTTTCTTCAGAATCTAAAATAGTCCATTCTTGCCAATAACTCAGGTCCTAAAACACTTCGACTTCAACCTCTTAGTCTTGATTTACTCATCGATTCTAACTTGTTGAAGTAACCATCACGAATATAGGACTTCCTCCTTCAAATTTGAAAAGTTCTCTATTCAGGTCCGCATAACTTTTCTATCGGCTCTTCATAGTGAGAATTTTTAACTCGAATTTGCATAGCTCTTCTCCGTTGTCTTGGCTATCAAATTCAAGAATAAAAACATCTGATGCTCCAATTTTCGATCAACATAGAGGCTTTTAGCGCACCGTGAAGCCTCACCTTCATTCTGATGTATAGTTTCGTCAACATCTCTAGTAAATAGTTTGCTTCGATGGATGGAATGGACTTGGTCCCTTAATCCACAATTACCTAATAGCATCACTTTTTGTCATAGAGCTCGGCAATCCATTACGAAATCAATAGCTACCCTTCCTCACTTCCAGTGTAGAACCTTCAATGGTTACAGCATTCCGAATGGCCTCTGGTGGTCACTCTTTACTTTCTCATGTGTCAAACATGCAGTCACATGCATCGCCACTTCGTTTTTCATTTTTGGCCGCTCAAAAATATCTTCTTCGATTCGTGGTACATTTTTGTAAATTTAGGGTAAATTCAAAAATCCTCTCTTGTTAGCTTCGGATAATAGTTTCTTGTCTCAACTTCCAATTTTGATACAAAATTCTCTCTTAGTATCTTCTTGATTCAACAGGCTTCAATACCCTTAGTAGCTCCTTAAGTTCTCGACCTTACGATCTATTGTAATTTGTAATTGGTTCAATCTAACACCTCGATCCACTTTCTTAACATCCAACTTAAAACCTTAACTTACTTAACAGTTCTTTCTCTTTGGTCATACAAGCAATACTCGGAGCCTTCTTGCTCCGGCGTCCTTCACCACTTCACAACAATGTTATACTCGCGTACATCCTAAACCCCTTTGATAATGCATCGCAATGATTCCGAGTAGTTAATTAAGTTCGGGTATCATGACTACTGGCACTGGAGTTATTCCTCCTCTCGAGATTCAAAATCTTTCTTTGCCTTCAGGCATCCATACAAATGGTGAATTCTAACGCGTTAACTTACTCATAGGCATTACAGTTGGTAAGAATTTAAAGCTCCAAAACTGCTCTTGATGGCACACACTTACATATGTCACCTTCCGCGTACCAAAATTCTTGCTCTAAGGAATCAACGTCTCAATGGTTACAACTAGGATTCATTCGCGACACTAATGTAGGATCGAGTTAATCTTCAAAAAGACATTAAGCTCAAAAGACGAATGAACAATACGAACGACAATCATGAAAAATCAGAAAAAAATCTTGTATATGGTCAAACAGAGTTGTACCGGAATAATGGAATGCACAAGAAGAAGAACTAAGGTGTATCTCAAGAAAGGAGTTCAAATCAAGGACCTTTGGTAGAAAGAACAAAGTGTATAGAGTCAAAGAAGTCTCAGCTGATTTTGAAGAATATGATTTGCGAATAAGAGTAACTCTACTCACAGCGAGCTCCTAAGATTCAGGATTTACGTGATTATACCAAGAGAAGCTCAAGCTCATCGCGGAAGAATCAAGATTCATGTGCGTATAGAGTAAAACTAGAAAGATGATCAAATCATTTAAGAAGAACTCTGGATAGAGTTTTGGTGCACGAAATTGTGTATGCCAATATTAATGGACTATTTAACACAGCTTCGTACCACTAACCAGCAAGTGCACTGGGTCGTCCAAGTAATACCTTACGTGAGTAAGGGTCGATCCCACGGAGATTATTGGTTTGAAGCAAGCTATGTTTATTTTATTATTCTTAGTCAGGATATTAATTAAAATTATCAGTTGTAGAAAAATAAAAGAGTGTGAAATAGTTACTTGTTGTGCAGTAATGGAGAATATGTTGGGGTTTTTGGAGATGCTTTGTCCTCTGAATCCCTGCAACATAATGCTTACTCACTTTCATAAATGCAAGGCTCCTTCCATGGCAAGCTGTATGTAGGGAATCACCATTGTCAGTGGCTACTTCCCATCCTCTCAGTGAAAATGGTCCAGATGCTCTGTCACAGCACGGCTAATCAGCTGTTGC
>NC_029772.3:53123183-53124294 GCF_000817695.3 Arachis duranensis | reverse complement strand
CATTAATTCATCGAGACGCTGCAGAGCTCCTCACCCCCAACAATGGAGTTTAGAGACTCATGCCGTCAAAGTGTATAAAATTCAGATCTGAAAATGTCATGAGATCCAAATTAAGTCTCTAAAAGTTGTTTAAATAGTAAACTAATAACCTAGGTTTACAGAAAATGAGTAAACAATGATAGATAGTGCAGAAATCCACTTCTGGGGCCCACTTGGTGTGTGTTAGGGCTGAGACTTAAGCTTCTCACGTGCCTGGGCTGTTCTGGGCATTCAATGCCAGGTTGTAACCTGTTTCTGGCGTTGAACTCCAACTTGTAACTTATTTCTGGCGCTGGACGCTAGACTGCAACATGGAACTGGCGTTGAACGCCAGTTTACGTCGTCTATCTTCGCACAAAGTATGGACTATTATATATTGCTGGAAAGCCCTGGATGTCTACTTTCCAACCCAATTGAGAGCGCGTCAATTGGACTCTTGTAGCTCCAAAAATCTATTTCGAGTGCAGGGAGGTCAGGATCCAACAGCATCAGCAGTCCTTTTTCAGCCTAACTCAGATTTTTGCTCAGCTCCCTCAATTTTAGCCAGAAAATACCTGAAATCACAGGAAAACACACAAACTCATAGTAAAGGCCAGAAATATGATTTTTGCCTAAAAACTAATAATATTCTACTAAAAACTAATTAAAACATACTAAAATCTACATGAAATTTCCCCCAAAAAGCGTATAAAATATCCGCTCATCACAACACCAAACTTAAACTGTTGCTTGTCCTCAAGCAACTAGATAAATAAAATAGGATGAAAAGAAATTAAGAAGTAATAATATCTCAGAGTTTTTAATGGAGCTCAGATTCTTATTAGATGAGCGGGGCTTGTAGCTTTTTGTTTCTGAACAGTTTTGACATCTCCCTTTATCCTTTGAAATTCAGAATGATTGGCATCCATAGGAACTCAAAATTCAGATAGTATTATTGATTTTCCTAGTGTAGTATGTTGATTCTTAAACACAGTTACTTTATGAGTCTTGGCCGTGGCCCTAAGCACTTTGTTTTCCAGTATTACCACCGGATACATAAATGCCACAGACACATGACTGGGTGAACCTTTTA
>NC_029772.3:53119694-53123119 GCF_000817695.3 Arachis duranensis | reverse complement strand
CAGTTAGAGGTGTCCAGAGCTCTTAAGCACACTCTTTTTGCTTTGGATCACGACTTTAACCACTCAGTCTCAAGTTTGTAACTTGGACCTGCATGCCACAAGCACATGGTTGGGGACAGCTTGATTTAGCCGCTTAGGCCTGTAATTACTTCCTTGGGCCCTCCTATCCACTGATGCTCAAAGCCTTGGATCCTTTTCTTAATCCAATGATTTCTTGTAAATTTTTTTCTTGCTTCAAGAATCAAATTCATGATTTTTCAGATCATCAATAATATTTTTCGTGTTCCTCATTCTTTCAGGAGCCAACATTCGTAAAATTCAGGATAAAATATGAACTATTCATGCATTCATTCAGAGAACAAAAAGTATTGCCACCACATATAATTAATTATAATTTTTATTATTAAGAACTCGAAAAATATAAATTACTTCTTTATTCTAAAAATCTACTATTTTATTCATGTCTGGTGATGATGAGAAAAATAAATTATCACTTAATTGGAAATAAAACCAGGATAGATATGCTAATTACTACTACTACTACTGTATAACTTCTAAGGTAAATTTCTAAAATAACACTACTATATATCTTCTAAGGTAAATTTCTATAATAATACTATCACAGAGTTAAAGCTAAAATTAGAACTCAACAACCTGTGTTTTGGGAATTAGATGTTCCTCTGATCTGTGGGGTGCTTGGTCCTTCAAGGATTAATTTCTGGCGCTTCAGCTCCCTTAAATCACGCCCTTGCTCTTCTTGTTCCTTAAGCAATTTGCAAAGCATGCTACTTTGATTGTTCTGTTCTTCCTTTATTTGGTTCATAGCTTCTTGCAATTTGGAAATAGATGCTTCAAGATGTTCCCAATATTCGAATTGAGGAAGTTCTGGGAGGACTTCTTGTGCTCTCCTCTTGATTGGATCATCCTGCAGCTGTTGTCTTTCTATTGATATTTTAGTGATTGGCCTCTCAACTGAAATATACTATGTTATTCTCATTCATTCTCCTATTAAAGGAGTCTGGGTCATCCTTCAGTTGAGGAAGCTTACAGATCTCCCTGATTTTGTCAGGATGGGTGTGAACAATCTTTCCTCTGACTAAGGTCCGATGATCATAGAGGGCAGCTCCAATTATTCTTTGCCTGTCTGTTTGCCATAGATTTGCATAGAACTCCTGAACCATATTCCTTCCCACTTTCATTTTAGGATTAGCTAGGATTTCCCAGTTCCTGTTTTGAATTTGTTCTTGGATCTCTGGATATTCATCTTCTTTCAGATCGAACTTGACTTCCGGGATCACTGATCTTAGAATCATTATTTTGTAGTAATGGTCTGAATGTTCTTTAGTTAAGAACTTCCCTTGATTCCAAAGTGGTTTTGCAATATTCTCTTTCTTACCTCTTGGGTTGGGTTGTTTTCCTTTAGGGGCCATGATCAAAGTGAGTATGTTTTTGTGATCACGGATGAGAACACCAAACTTAGAGGTTTGCTTGTCCTCAAGCAACAGAAAATAGAGAAGAGGGATAGAAGGAGAGCAGGTGTGGAATGGTGGATGATGAGAGGGGCGCCGAAAGTGGATTTAAAGGGAGGGGGTGGGTTTGCGAAAATAAGAAAAGATATAAGATAAAAGATATGATTTATAAAAGATAAATATGACAAGAAAAGGATATAATTTAAAAAGATATGAATGATATTTAAAAATAAATTTGAAATTTATAATTTGAAAAAGATTTTAAAAGATAATTAAGTTTGAAAAGAAATTGGAAAAAGAGTTGGATTGGATTGGAAAAAGGTGTATGTTTATGTATGAAGCTATATTATTTTTTTGAAAAAGGGATTTTAGAAATTAGGGTTCTTAGAAAACTATTTTGATTTGAAGGATGACATTTTGAAACATGTTTATGCAAGAAATCATGATTTGAAACTTAAAAAATTAGAAAATTTGTAAAGAAAAATGAATTTTACCTCCTCCCCACCATCCTGGCGTTAAACGCCCAACTGCTGCATGTTTTGGGCGTTTAACGCCCAGTTGATGCTTCTCCTGGGCGTTCAATGCCCAGCTGTTGCTTCTTTCTGGCGTTGAACGCCAGGAAGTCCTTTGTCACTGGGCATTTTTCTGAACGCCCAGGATGCTGTCAATCTGGCGTTAAACGCCCAGAAGGTGCTTCTTTCTGGCGTTCAACGCCCAGAAGATTCTCCTTTCTGGCGTTTAACGCCCAGATGGCTACCCTTACTGGCGTTGAACGCCCAGTGGGTGCTTCTTTTGGGCGTTCAACACCCAAAACATTTCTTACTGGCTTTTTCACGCCAATGAGCTTCCAAATTCCCCTGTAACTCTGTGAATTCAATCAATTGCTTTTTTTACCTTGAAGATACTTTGACATATACCTGTAAAAATCAATTAAAAATTCAAAAACGAATAAAATTAATTTTGTGAATGGCTGAGTTGCCTCCCAGCAAGCGCTTCTTTAATGTCGTTAGCTGGACTATTACTGAGCTTTTTAATCAAGTCTTCGTTTTGAGCATTCTTTCTCAAAATTGCTTTCAAGATAATGTTTAACTCTCTGTCCATTAACAATGAACTTTTTGTTAGAGTCATTATCCTGAAGCTCTACATATCCATATGGTGATACACTTGTAATTACATATGGACCTCTCCACCGTAATTTTAATTTCCCGGGGAATAATTTGAGCCTAGAATTAAATAGCAGAACTTTCTGCCCCGGCTCAAAGACTCTGGATGACAATTTCTGATCATGCCATCTTTTTGCTTTCTCTTTGTAAATTTTTGCATTCTCGAAAGCATTGAGTCTAAATTCCTCTAGCTCATTTAACTGAAGCAATCGTTTTTCTCCAGCTAACTTGGCATCAAGGTTCAGGAATCTGGTTGCCCAGTAGGTCTTATGTTCCAGTTCCACTGGAAAGTGACATGCCTTTTCATACACAAGTTGGTATGGAGAGGTCCCTATAGGGGTCTTGAATGCTGTTCTGTATGCCCACAGAGCATCATCTAAGCTTCTTGCCCAATCCTTTATACGGTTAATTACAGTCCGTTCCAGGATTCTTTTAAGTTCTCTGTTAGAGACTTCAGCTTGCCCATTTGTCTGTGGATGATATGGAGTGGCTACCCTGTGGCTAACTCCATAACGAACCAAAGCAGAGTAAAGCTGCTTATTGCAGAAATGAGTGCCCCCATCACTGGTTAATACTCTAGGGGTACCAAATCTGCTGAAGATGTGTTTCTGGAGGAATTTTAACACTGTTTTAGTGTCATTAGTAGGTGTTGCAATAGCTTCCACCCATTTGGATACATAATCCACTGCCACCAGAATATAAGTGTTTGAGTATGATGGTGGGAAAGGTCCCATGAAGTCAATGCCCAATACATCAAACAACTCAATCTCCAAGATCCCTTGTTGAGGCATGG
>NC_029772.3:53117390-53117777 GCF_000817695.3 Arachis duranensis | reverse complement strand
TTTATAGAGAGTAGGCCAGTAGAAGCCACATTGGAGAACTCTTGTGGCTGTTCGCTCACTTCCAAAATGTCCTCCATACTGGGATCCATGGCAATGCCATAGAATCTTCTGTGCTTCTTCTTTAGGCACACATCTACGGATTACTCCGTCTGCACATCTCTTAAAGAGATACGGTTCATCCCAAAGATAATACTTTGCATCCGTGATCAGCTTCTTTCATTGCTGCCTACTGTATTCTTTGGGTATGAATCTCACTGCCTTGTAGTTTGCAATGTCTGTAAACCATGGCACTTCCTGGATGGCAAAGAGTTGCTCATCCGAAAAGTTTTCAGAGATCTCAGTAAGAGAGAGGGACGGCCCTTCTACTGGTTCTATTCGGGACAGGTG
>NC_029772.3:53113750-53115761 GCF_000817695.3 Arachis duranensis | reverse complement strand
GGTCTTCCTAGAATGAGAGTTGCACTCTTGTGCTCCTCCATTTCCAGCACCACAAAGTCAGTAGGAAAGGCAAATGGCCCAACCTTGACAATCATGTCTTTAATCACGCCCGATGGGTATTTAATGGAGTCATCAGCAAGTTGAAGACATATCCGAGTTGGTTTGATTTCTTCAGTTAAACCAAGCTTTGTGATAATAGATGCAGGTATTAGGTTGATACTTGCCCCAAGGTCACATAGAGCTTGCTTGGTGCAAGAACCCTCTAATGTGCATGGTATCATAAAGCTTCCAGGATCCTTAAGCTTCTCAGGTAAGCTTTCTAGGATAACTGCACTGCATTCTTCAGTGAGGTAAACTTTTTCAGTTTCCCTCCAACCCTTCTTATGACTTAAGATCTCTTTCATGAACTTGGCATAAGAGGGTATTTGCTCAAGTGCTTCTGCAAACGGAATCTTTATTTCAAGAGTCCTGAGATAGTCTGCAAAGCGGGCAAATTGTTTATCCTGTTCCGCTTGGCGGAGTTTTTGAGGATAAGGCATTTTGGCTTTGTATTCCTCAATCTTAGTTGCTGCAGGTTTATTACCTGTAGAAGTGGGTTGGGAAGCCTTTTTAGAAGGGTTGTTATCAGCACTTGTATGTGACTGATCCCCCACTGGCGTTTGAATGCCAGGGGTGGAAGCTAGAGTGGCGTTGGACGCCAACTCCTTATCTGTTACTGGCGTCTGAACGCCAGAACTGTGCTTCCCTTGGGCGTTCAACGCCGGATTCATGCTTGTTTCTGGCGTTGAACGCCAGGAATGAGCATGGTCTGGGCATTCAGCGCCAGCCTTATTCCTCTCTGGGCTTTGATTGTCCTCAGAGGGATTTTGAGTAGCCGTTTGTTCATTTCTTGGCTTCCTGCTGCTTTGAAGTGAGGTATTTAATATTTTCCCACTTCTTAATTGAACTGATTGGCATTCTTCTGCTATTTGTTTTGACAGTTGCCTTTCTGTTTGCTTTAACTGTACTTCCATATTCCTGTTAGCCATTCTTGTTTCCTGTAGTATTTCCTTGAATTCGGCTAGCTGCTGAGTTAGAAAGTCTAATTGCTGATTGAATTCATTAACCTGATCTACAGGACTGAGTTCAGCAGTTACTGTTTTAGCTTCTTCTTTCATGGAAGATTCACTGCTTAGGTACAAATGCTGATTTCTGGCAACTGTATCAATAAGCTCTTGAGCTTCGTCAATTGTTTTTCTCATATGTATAGATCCACCAGTTGAGCGATCTAGAGAAATCTGAGCTTTTTCTGTAAGCCCATAGTAGAAGATGTCTAATTGCACCCACTCTGAAAACATCTCAGAGGGGCATTTTCTTAGCATCTCCCTGTATCTCTCCCAGGCATCATAAAGGGATTCATTATCTCCTTGTTTGAAGCCTTGGATGCTTAGCCTTAGCTGTGTCATCCGTTTTAGAGGAAAGTAGTGATTCAGGAATTTTTCTGATAGCTGTTTCCATGTCTTTATACTGTTCTTAGGTTGGTTATTTAACCACCTCTTAGCTTGGTCTTTTACAGCAAATGGAAACAGTAGTAATCTGTAGATATCCTGATCTACTTCCTTATCATGCACTGTGTCAGCAATTTGTAAAAATTGTGCCAGAAACTCTGTAGGTTCTTCATGTGCAAGACCGGAATACTGGCAGCTTTGCTGCACCATGATAATGAGCTGAGGATTCAACTCAAAGCTACTAACTCCAATGGAGGGTATACAGATACTACTCCCATATGAAGCAGTAGTGGGGTTAGCATATGACCCTAGAGTCCTCCTGGACTGTGCATTTCCACTTAGTTCCATGATGGAGCAAGGGAGATGATATAGATGTTGATATTGTCTGTTTTATTTAATTTATTATATAAAGAAAATTGATTTTTGAAATAGAATAAAATAAAATAAAAAAATCAAAATAAAAAATAAATAAATAAAGAAAGAAAATTAAAAATTAAAAATTTGAAAACTTTTATGAAGATTTT
>NC_029772.3:53100242-53113721 GCF_000817695.3 Arachis duranensis | reverse complement strand
AAACACCAAACTTAAAGTTTGGCACAAGATTCAATCAAAGAAAAATTATTTTTGAAAAAGATTTTAAAAAGAAGATACCCAATTATCAAGAACATAGACCAACGCTCTAGCCAATTGGGCAGTAAATGTAACGTGTTTTAAAGATGTATTATTTTTATAGATAAAAATAAATTTTTGAAAACTAATATTTTGAAAAAGCACAAGAAAAACAAGAAAAGACACAGAACAAGACAAACCAAAGATCAAACAAGAAAAATTGACAAGAACAAATTGAAGATCAAGGAAGAACAAGAACATGGAATTCGAAAAATTAAAAGACAAGGAAAAACATGCAATTGACACCAAACTTAGAACAAGAAACTAAACTCACAAAAATTAGAAATTGATAAAGAAAAATAATATATTTTTGAAAAGTTTTTGAAAAGGGAATAAAGGACTCAGAATTTAATGACTATATAACAACAAAAATAAATTATTCCTAATCTAAGAAACAAAATATACCTTTAGTTGTTCAAACTCGAATAATCCCCGGCAACGGCGCCAAAAACTTGGTGCACGAAATTGCAATCCGTACAACTAACCAGCAAGTGCACTGGGTCGTCCAAGTAATACCTTATGTGAGTAAGGGTCGATCCCACGGAGATTATTGTTTGAAGCAAGCTATGTTTATTTTATTATTCTTAGTCAGGATATTAATTAAAATTATCAGTTGGAATTATTAGAAAAATAAAAGAGTGTGAAATAGTTACTTATTGTGCAGTAATGGAGAATATGTTGGGATTTTTGGAGATGCCTTGTCCTCTGAATCCCTGCAACATAATGCTTACTCACTTTCATAAATGCAAGGCTCCTTCCATGGCAAGCTGTATGTAGGGAATCACCATTGTCAGTAGCTACTTCCCATCCTCTCAGTGAAAATGGTCCAGATGCTCTGTCACAGCACGGCTAATCAGCTGTTGGTTCTCGATCATGTTGGAATAGGATCTATTGATCCTTTTGCGTTTGTCATCACGCCCAGCAATCGCGAGTTTAAAGCTCGTCACAGCCATTCAATCCTTGAATCCTACTCGGAATACCACAGACAAGGTTTAGACTTTCTGGATCCTCAAGAGTGGCTGCCATCAGTTCTAGCTTATACCACGAAGATTCTGATTAAGGAAGCTAAGAGATACTCATTCAATCTGGTGTGGAACGGAGGTGTTTGTCAGGCACACGTTCATGGATTGAGGAAGGTGATGAGTGTCACGGATCATCACCTTCTCCATAATTAAGCGCAAATGAATATCTTAGATAGGAACCNACATCTTAGATAGGAACACACACACGTTTGAATGGAGAAATAGAAACAATTGCATTAATTCATTGAGACGCTGCAGAGCTCCTCACCCCCAACAATGGAGTTTAGAGACTCATGCCGTCAAAGTGTATAAAATTCAGATCTGAAAATGTCATGAGATCCAAATTAAGTCTCTAAAAGTTGTTTAAATAGTAAACTAATAACCTAGGTTTACAGAAAATGAGTAAACTATGATAGATAGTGCAGAAATCCACTTTTGGGGCCCACTTGGTGTGTGCTGGGGCTGAGACTTAAGCTTCTCACGTGCCTGGGCTGTTCTGGGCGTTCAACGCCAGGTTGTAACCTGTTTCTGGTGTTGAACTCCAACTTGTAACTTGTTTCTGGCGCTGGACGCCAGACTGCAACATGGAACTGGCGTTGAACGCCAGTTTACGTCGTTTATCTTCGCACAAAGTATGGACTATTATATATTTTTGGAAAGCCCTGGATGTCTACTTTCTAACCCAATTGAGAGCGCGTCAATTGGAGTCCTGTAGCTCCAAAAAATATATTCCGAGTGCAGGGAGGTCAGGATCCAACAGCATCAGCAGTCCTTTTTCAGCCTAACTCAGATTTTTGCTCAGCTCCCTCAATTTCAGCCAGAAAATACCTGAAATCATAGGAAAATACACAAACTCATAGTAAAGTCCAGAAATATGATTTTTTCCTAAAAACTAATAATATTCTACTAAAAAATAATTAAAACATACTAAAATCTACATGAAATTACCCCCAAAAAGCGTATAAAATATCCGCTCATCAAGTTTCAATGCATGTTTCAAAAGAAAGATTAGATCGAGTCACGAAGATTCGTTGGCACACTCATGAAAGATTAGATCAAGTCGCGAAGATTCGTTGGCACACTCCTTCTGTACAAGGCTTCCTGTCGTTCTCTTTCTTCTTCACTGGCATAACCAGTGCTTCCCACTGAGAAATAATTGGTCAGAAAATTCCTTCTTCTAGTACTCCCTTCAACTCTGAGATGAAAATTTTGGTTCACCTTCAAGAGTTGTCTCAAAAACCTCTCGTAGTAGGAATTTGGTCTCATCTTCACTCGCCTCCTAAAGAATTAACAACTAAAGGTTGAATTTGCTCTATTCCTCTTTTGACCCTATGTCGTCAGGGTGGCCGGGCACTGTGAAATTCCTGGATGAGCTCACCCCCATAAATATTCACCAGTGAGGGTGATGGATATGGATCATGATTATGATCAAGTTTATATTGAGTATAACTCGAGTTGGGGAGACAAGACAGAGGGACAGTCCAATGGTTAGCTACCAGGACTTGTCGGGTTAGCTCTATAACCGACAGATGATATCATCAGCCACTAGGGACAGGCATGCATCATATGCATCTATGTGACATTGTTTGGGTATGCATATTGTACTTGGTTTGCCTATGTGATTAACTGCTAATTGTTCTACTTGCAATAACTGTTTGTTTGTGTTTGCGTCTTCCTACTTGTGTTTACATCTGGAACTCTGTTGGATTGTGGTGGATTGGTTGTGGTTGGATTGTTTGGGCCTAGGGCCGTGGTTGAATGAGATGGACCGATGGTTGATTTTGGTTTTGTGGTTCTGGTTTGGAATAAGATATGAAAGGTTATTTTGGTTCAGTATAGATAAACCTTTTTGAAAGGCTTTGATGTTTTGAGAATTGAACGGTTCCTCTTTCAGAAAAGATTTCCGACTTTACTTTTATTGTAAACTGTTGTTTTTTAAAAGAGGCATAAGATAGTTATTAATCACTGGTACAGTTTATCTTAATGTATCCTATTACAGTAATTCCCAAAAACCTCTACTGAGAACCCTTTCGAGGATGATGTTCTCACCCCCCTACATTTTTCCCATTTCAGGATGCGGGCGCAGAAGTCACGAAGAGTTTATTTAATTGTTGTTGAGATGTTCTGCATTGCTTTAGATTATTATTTATTGTACCCTCGCCTTTATCTTGAGATATTCTGTAAGAGGGATAGGAATTGTATTGGATACTGCTTGTGATATTATTTATAAATATATGTATCTATATGGATGTATCCTTTATGAGTTTTTGTAAGTTATATGGTATCTATGGATGTACGTTGTCGAACGAATGTATTTTTGGGAGCGGTATTGCGGTTTAAAGTTTTAAACAGGCTCATATTTTAGTATTAAATAGTATAAGTGTCGTCGTAATGTCCGAGCTATCAGAGTCACGCAACCAGAAACGTGAGCTTTGGTAGTTAGGGTGTTACAACAAGCAACAATTTAAGTTTGGTGTTGTGATGAGCGGATAATTTATATGCATTTTGGCATTGTTTTTAGGTAGTTTTTAGTAGGATCTAGCTACTTTTAGGGATATTTTTATTTGTTTTTATGCAAAATTCACATTTCTGGACTTTACTGAGTTTGTGTGTTTTTCTGTGATTTCAGATATTTTCTCGCTGAAATTGAGGGACCTGAGCAAAAATCTGATAGGAGGCTGAAAAAGGACTACAGATGCTGTTGGATTCAGACCTCCCTGCACTCGAAATGGATTTTCTGGAGCTACAAAACTCCAAATGGCGCGCTCTCAATTGTGTTGGAAAGTAAACATCCAGGGCTTTCCAATAATATATAATGGTCCATACTTTATTCAAGTTTAGACGACACAAAATGGCATTCATTGCCAGCTCCATATTGCATTCTGGAGTAAAACACCAGAAACGTCACAAACCAGAGTTAAACGCCAAAAACACGTTACAACTTGTTGTTTAACCCCAAGAGAAGCCTCTGAACGTGTAAAGCTCAAGCTCAGCCCAAGCACACACAAAAGTGGGCCCCGGACGTGGATTTCTGCACTTAGACTTATTTCTGTAAACACTAGTAACTAGTTTAGTATAAATAGAACTTTTTACTATTGTATTTTCATCTTTGGACGTTTAGTTCTTAGACATTGGGGGCTGGCCTCTCGGCCATGCCTGGACCATCACTTATGTATTTTCAACGGTGGAGTTTCTACACACCATAGATTAAGGTGTGGAGCTCTGCTGTACCTCGAGAATTAATGCAGTTATTATTGTTCTTCTATTCGATTCAAGCTTATTCTTATTCTAAGATATGCGCTACACTTCAACCTGGTAGATGTGATGATCCGTGACACTCATCATCATCCATCCTTATGAACGCGTGCTTGACAACCACTTCCGTTTTACCTTAGATCGAGCGTGTATCTCTTGGATTCCGTAATCAGAATCTTCGTGGTATAAGTTAGAACCCTTTGGCGGCCATTCTTGAGAATCTGGAAAGTCTAAACCTTGTCTGTGGTATTCCGAGTAGGACTCAGGGATTGAATGACTGTGACGAGCTTCAAACTCGCGATTGTTAGGCGTAGTGACAGACGCAAAAGAATCAATGGATTCTATTCCGACATGATCGAGAACCGACAGATGATTAGCCGTGCTGTGACAGAGCATTTGGACCATTTTCACTGAGAGGATGGGAAGTAGCCATTGATAACGGTGATGCCCTACATACAGCTTGCCATAGAAAGGAGTAAGAATGATTAGAGGAAGACAGTAGGAAAGCAGAGATTCAGAAGGGACAAAAGATCTCCATACACTTATCTGAAATTTCCACCAAGGATTTACATAGGTATCTCTTTCATCTATTTTACGCTTTATTTATTATTATTTTCGAAAACCATGATAACCATTTGAATCCGCCTGACTGAGATTTACAAGATGACCATAGCTTGCTTCATACCAACAATCTCCGTGGGATCGACCCTTACTCACGTAAGTTTTATTACTTGGATGACCCAGTGCACTTGCTGGTTAGTTGTGCGAAGTTGTGAAGAATGTGTGTGAACCATAGTATTGTGCACCAAGTTTTTAGAGCCATTGCTAGGAATTGTTCGAGTTGTGAAAAGTATGAGTAACAATTTTGCCTATCAAAGGCGGCCATGAATTCTAGTACCTCCCTTTTCATCTTTTCTTGCCCTTGAAGAATAAGATCAAGGGTGTCATCCATTGGAGATTGGGGTGGATAGGAGGGTTCATTGTTTTGGAGGAAGGGTTCATGATAGGAAAGTGGTTCTTCTTGGTAAGGGCATGGAGGTGGTGTGTATGGAATTTGTGGTCCTTAGGAGTAATTGTATTGAAATGTGGGTGGCTCTATGGATTTTCTCTCATAATGGTCACAAGGATGAGGTCAGGGTGATTGGTAATATGATGGAGGTGGATCATAGGAAGGTGTTTGGTGGTAAGGGCTTGTGAGCAAGGTGGCTCAAAAATAGGTTGAGGAGGTGGTTCATAGGCATATGGTGATGGTTGTTAACAACCACAATGAGGACCACCACATCCATTAGATTGATATGCATTAGGAATTGAATTATACCTATAAGAGACCGGAGGAGGCTGTTGCCAAGAGGAGTGATCAATTCCTTGAGGCTCCTCCCATCCTTAATTGTTCCATCCTTGATGCATATTCTCATCAAAATTCCCATTTCCTATAACATAATTTGAACCAAACTCATAGCCAAAATGAGAATTCATAGTAGCAAGAGAAAATAAAAATAAAACTAACAAGAAATAATGAAAATAAACTCCTAAAACTAGCAACAACTAACAAAGAAGCATATTCACAATATTCACATATATACAATAACCAATAACAAGGCACACGTTGTAACTCCCCGGCAATGGCGCCATTTGATGGAAGGTTTTTGTCAGTAAAGAATTTCTCAATGAAATCTCGTTGCAAGTATAGTTCTAAACCAATAAACAATCCTCACATCGAAATTTAATTTGTTTGTCACAAGAACAAACCCCAATAAAATAATCGAAATATTTAAACCTTAGGTCGTCTCTCAAGAAATTGCAGGGAAGTGTGCTCAATTATTGGTTATGGACTATATATTTTGGCGTTTTGAATAAGGGACAAGAAATGTAAATGACAAGAAATTAAATGAACTCAAATGGTAAAAAGGTCTTGGCAAGGGTTGATGGTTAAGGATCTTTATCCTTGTTACTAACCACAACATGATAATTGCAAGGATCAATCTCATTAAGTCATCTTCTAACAATTGAAGGAAAGTCAAATGAGCTACATTAATCCTAGTCCATAAGTCCTAACCATTCACTAATTGAATTAGTGAAAGCTAAAATCAATGGATACCAATCATCAATCACTTGGACATTAGCAACTCAAGTTTACCTAAATTACCATCCCAAGCCAAGAACACAAAAATCTACTCTAACATCCTTTCAAGCATTTTATCAAACACTTGGAAGGCATAAAATAAAAGCATAATAAAATGACAAGAAATATAAAATCTAACACTACCAAATGCAAAGAAATAACAATGACAAAACAATTAAACAATAAAAGAACATAAAACATGTAATTGCATTCAAGGAAATCAAAATCAACAAAGTGCTCATAAATATGAAAGTAGCAAACTAGAAGAAATTAACAAGAAGAACTCAGAGAGTAAAGATATAGCAACAAGAAATTGCAAGGAAAAGTAAATGAAATCAACAATTAAAACCTAAATCTAAGAGAAATTAACCTAATCTTAACCTAATTCTAGAGAGAAGAGGGAGCTTCTCTCTCTAGAAAACTAACTAAAGGCTCATCATAACTACACTATGTGCTCCCTCCCCCCCCATAATCCTTCTTGAATTTTGCATGTAATAGCCTCAGAAATGAGTTGGATTTGGGCCTGGGAAGCTCAGAAATCTCCCCTAGCATTTTCACTTTAATGAGGTCACGTGCGAGCTGCGACGCGTATGTGTTGCTTAGCTTTTTCTACTCACACGTACGCTTCATGTCACGCGTGCGCGTCAATGAATGCACACCAAATCCTTGATTTTCCATGAATTCTCCACTTTGCATGCTTTTCTCTACACTCCTTTGATCCATTCCTAGCCTTTTCAACCTGAATTTACTAACAAACACATCAAGGCATCTAGTCGAATCAAAGGTGGATTAAAATTAGCAAATTAAAGGGCTAAAAAGCATGTTTTTATACTTAAGTGCAAATTAAGGGAGAATTACAAAACCATGCTATTTCATTGAATAAATGTGAGAAAAGTTGATAAAACCCCTAAATTAAGCACAAGATAAACCATAAAAATGGGATTTATCAACCAATCAATTAGATTCCTCAATCAATCAATTGAATAGGTAATAAAATTAATTGACTAGAAGAAAATCTGAACTTTTGCTCGTAAAACAACCCATTATTATAAAAGAAAAAACATTTTCATTCACTAACTACTCTGTTACTTGAATGAAAAAATTGATTGTGTTTCTACAAGTTGTAAAAAGAAAATAATTTTTATTCATTAACCAATTAATTACTTGAATAAGAAAATCGATTATTTTTTTATAAATTGTGATTTCTCCGACTACAAAAGATACATATCTAGCAATTGATAAAAGATGATCATAGTTGCTAAAACAAATCAATATTCATAATAGAAAGAAATTCATAAATAATTACAATTATAGAATTAGAAAATTGAGAAATAGATTGATAATAGATTATGAAATTATTAATCTTAGGAATGAAAAAGATAAGATTAGAGTTTCAAATTCAAAATAAAATTAAAAAAATTGAAAATGAATACTAATAAAACATCAAATTATTAATGATAGAATTAAAAGATAAGATAGATGATGAATAATAAAATAATAATTTATAAAATATAGAATATATTTTATAACTAAATAATATATAAAAAGTTAAATAATAAATAAGATTAAAAAATAAATATTTAACAATTATTAAAAACTTAAAAAATAATTTTGATACTGAAACTATTTAATAATCTATATGTTCTGGAGCATCAAAATCGAATCCTTTTGTATTACTGATATAGAAAGTGTAATACAAAATTTGTAGAATTATCTTGAGAAATAATACATGTTATTTTCTCCTTTATTTTTGCCCTTTTTTTTCACCAATTAAATCTCCTAAGAGGAAATAACTTTTTATCTACTTCTAAAGAATTGATTAATTGTTTCTAAAAGATGCATCGACAAACAATACAAATAAAAACTTTTTTTTAAAAAACAATATCAATTATTATTTCTCCCAAAATTTAATTTCAACTAGCTAGTAGGACCTTTTTCCTTAAAAAGAAAATAAGACATATACTTTTATTTATAACAACACTTTTAGTTTTGTAAATATTTAAGTTACATAGTTTTACTAGTGTAATAAGACATAATTAAATATTTATATTTAATATTTTTTAGAAATTACCACTTAGACAACTAGAAAGTTTCCGTTGTAATTTCTCTCCTCTTATAAAAATGATAAATTATATTTTTTGTTTTTAGATTTTGTCAAAATTTTAAAAATACTCTTAAATTTTATTTTATTTTAATTTTATTTTAAAATTTTTTATTTATATCAAATGTATCTCTAATAACTAATTTTTTAAGAAATTCAGAACTAATTCATTAATAATTTCACAAAGACAATTTTTTAATATAAACAAGCTGGTTCTTAATTGTCAAGTATTATTGATACATTAATTTTAAATTTTTTAAAAATTTAATTATCAGAGATATATTTAATATAAATCAAAATTTTTTAAAACAAAATTCAAATAAAATAAAATTTAAAAATATTTTTAAAATTTTTAGCAAACTTTAAAAATAAAAAAATAAACTTTACCTTTATAAAAATGATTCATGTGTCTATAAAGCATACTAACTTTTATACAATAATTATTAACTATTTTAGATAAATTACTTCCTACGATTTGTTAATAAATGATTATACAAATAACATTTTCAATGGGTGTGTTCTAATATCATTTCTAACATTTGAAATATATAACCACAATTTGTATTTATGGAAAAAGATATAATAGAAAAATAATATTTTTAAAAATTAATTTTAATATTTAACTTAGAAAAAAATTAAAAATTATGTTAATGTTAGAGATTAAAATAATTTATTTTTAAAATAATTTTGTATACTTGTATGATTTTAAAGTTATATTCCAATTTTTTAAACAAAATCTTAAACTTCTAAGAATCCAACACAGAACAAATAGGTTCTTTAATTTTTACATACAGTAAATATATTTAGTCCATTAAACTATGCAGTTTGAAATATTTTAACCTAAATATAACAATTTATTACCGTATAAATTTATGATCAAATTAAGTCAAAATTATTCAATAGAGTATAAAATTTGCAAAAGTCAGCTGTCTTTTTTTTCCCTTTTCAAAATTCCAAACTCCAAATTCCAAACAAGAAATAGAGGTACCGTTATCTTTATTCTCCGCCCGAATTTCATTTGTTTGCCTGAGCGAAGAGCCGCAGAGAGAGAGATGGAAGGAGTAGTAGTGTTTGGTGGAGGCAGAGCTGTTGCTGCCTCTTGTGTCTCTTCCTCTCTTCTCCGACCAACCACCACCAAGTTCACCGTTTCAGCCTCCACACGCCGACACCAACACCAACACCTCACTGCATTCCCTTCTCATTCCCATCTTTTCTCTTCTTCTTCTCCGTATGCCAAATCCCTTCGCGCCAAAACCGCTTCCAACCCCTGCATCTTCCTCCCACACCTAATTGCTTCTCTGGTTTGCCCCTCTCAATTTATTTATTCATTCATTCATTTATTTATCATCGCCTTATTTTGTCAGTGCTTCTTGTTCTTGTTGTTATGTGCAGGAACAGGTTGACCAAACTTACATAATGGTCAAACCTGACGGTGTTCAACGTGGCCTTGTAAGCCTCCTACTTTTTTTTAACTGCTTTTGGTCAAAGGCCCGCTGAATTAAAGGGATTTTTAATGGAATTTGAAGTTTAAGCTTAGAATTATTTATTTACTTATATGATGGATTCTTTTTCTCTTTGTTCTACGGGTTATTGGTTCTTGCAATACTGAATACTTTGTTGTTGAACTGGTTTAGGTAGGAGAAATTATTTCTAGGTTTGAGAAGAAAGGGTTTAAGTTAACTGGCTTGAAGCTCTTCCAATGCTCAAAGGAATTAGCTGAGGTTTGTACTCGCTGAAAATTCAATCAATGCTTGTATTCTGTATAGTAAACTAGTAATGTTGTATATCTGATGTTTTCACACAGTTAAGGACAATTGTTTAGTTATTGTTCTTATTAGCGTTTAGCATATACTAATTGCATATGATGGTTATTGTATGAAATACAACAATTTGGAGTGTTTGAATAATGATATCTGACCATCCAATACACCCATCTCATTGGATCCAAGTTCTCATGATTGATATGCTATATTGTATGATGTGAACTTACTTCACATGTTTGCATTAATGTTGGTTCTATCTAGCTTATGGCTTTTGATATGCTATTTGCACTCTTAAGGCTTAGTGCTGCTGTGTATGGTTCCAGGAGCATTACAAGGACCTAAAAGGAAAGTCATTCTTCCCTAAGCTGATTGACTATATTACTTCAGGTCCTGTTGTGTGCATGGTATGATTCTGGCCTGCCCATTTTCGCCTACTTTTACGAAGTATATCTGTTGAATTCTTCTGGTTTTGATATAATGTTGTATTTTGCAAGGCTTGGGAGGGTGTTGGAATAGTGGCATCAGCACGTAAACTTATTGGAGCTACAGATCCTCTACAAGCTGAACCAGGCACAATAAGAGGAGATCTCGCAGTTCAAACAGGAAGGTAAATCCCCTAATGCTGTACAATCTGACTTGTTACTTTCGAGGGCCTCCAGTCAATTAAGGTGTGGAGTATATGTATTTCTTGTTGATTGAGTCTCAAGAATGATGAGTTTATGACGAACTTGTGGCAGGAACGTTGTTCATGGCAGTGACAGCCCTGAGAATGGAAAGCGGGAAATAGGTAAGGCCCCCATTGCCATCCAGTGTAATCCAAATCCTTGCAACACAAATGTTATATGAATTTTGAAAGAGAGAATAGAAAAACTCTCCAGTAATTTAAACATTAGCAGGTTTCAGAATCAAGTGTTTTGGTCGCAGTTTACAATAACACTGAATTTTATTTGCTGTGAACTAGCATCAGTCTACATTTTAATTAGCGAGTATCAAATGATGTCCCATTTCTCAATCACTTATAGTTGAAAGATTGGGATTACTAGTTATAGATATGTGATGCTTGAACTTCATGGCTGGCTAGCATTTTAGGTACTGGAAACTCTTGAAGTATCAGGAAATTTTAGTTACTGGAACTCAATGTCCAGAAAAAGAGGTTGGATATTAAAATGAAATTAGGGTGCATCAAGTTGAATAGGTGATCATGAGGGAGAGAAGAAAATATTACAGGAAAGAAGGGTGAATGAGGTGCTAGCCACCTGTAACAGTAGAGAATAGATAATCAATACACTTTGGACTGTGTTTCTGTGGTAATGGTATTTAGTATTTACTATTATCCATATCGTCAGTTTTATTTTTCACCTGGTCTTTTAGAGAATTCGAGTTCAAAGCTGTTATCAAGTTCACTGAAAAATGCTGATATTGTTCAATCTCTAGGACAATACGACAAATATGGACTCATCTTGATTTTGGGTGCTTTCTTCAATAAATTAATAATATATATCCAAATAGGTTCCTAAGAAATTTTGTATCGGACATTTTCGTCCCCAAAAAAATTTATTACATTGAGATGCCTAAACTTTACAAAAGTAAGACACATAAGTCTTTCTGTCACACTTTTGAGGACTTATTTGTCCAAGTGAAAATAACAGGCCAGACTAAGGTAGGGACTTATATGTCTTACTTTTGTAAAATTAAGGGGATCTTAAAATTTTGTTGGGAACAATAACGTCGGGCACAAAATTCCTTAGGGTCCTATTTGAGCATATACTCATAAATTATTGATGTTGTAGCACACAAATTGTATTGCTAATATCTTGAAAATCTCTTTGCAAACAGAATAACCTATTCTGTTAGATAGTAAATGGTTTACAAATTACAGTTGAACTGGACATGCTTTTAGAAATAACGGGTTTGAGAATTTGTGCTGTAATGTATGTTATGTATAATAGCTCATTAACCACTCGTTATTTCCATTTGTGGCAGCTCTATGGTTCAACGAAGCCGAATTATGCCAATGGAATCCTGCCCAAGCGTCATGGCTAAGAGAATAATAAATTGCAGAATCTCATGTTCAATGATACTTGCAGTTTCAGAAGAGTTCAATAACCTCGTCAATTGTTTCAGTTGTCAATGTTGCTACATTAACTTTCCTGAATAAACAGTCGCTCAGAAATTTTGTATCACTGCATTAATTTCACAGATTAAACAGTTTCCCAGATACCTTTTTGAATTCTTGCCCTGGTTCTGAATTTTGAATTTGTCAAGTACATTCTGTTAACCTCTAATTAGATCAAATTTGAATGGGAGGTTCTGTTTTAACCAAAGCAAAATAAACAGACATATCCAACCGTTGAAATAAAAAAAATGAAATTTGCACTATAAAATTGCATGTGAAGATAAAAAGGACGATGTTATCATTGAGCAAAAATTCAACGGATACAGCCAATAAGATTAAATATTCTGAAAGCTTTATGACATGTTGCAGATTAATTAACTAAGATACAATACAACAGATAGAAGCCTTGGAAAATGTAGGCATGAGACATGGCAGAATAGACCATTTTTCAGATCATAACTTTCTCTATTTGGAAAATTCACAAACATCTGAATATTGAAGATCACTCTCCCCTTCACTACTGCTATGTAATTCAACTGAACTCGATGAAACAGATCCAGAACTACCCTCCTTTGCCGAGACCACCTCGCCACAAGACGAGACACTGGAATTACTAGGTTCCTTAACTTTAAAGAAACGAAGAATGGAAACATTATTGTGACTTCCCTGTCCAGTGTTGTTCCCAGTACAAGCAATATCACTTGAAGAGCAATCAGTGTCCATCATAGTTATCTCAGTTATTATATGATGCTGGGAAATTGAAGCACTTGGTAGATTGTTGCAATTATGGGTCATATCTGC
This sequence comes from Arachis duranensis, assembly GCF_000817695.3. Lineage (NCBI taxonomy): Eukaryota > Viridiplantae > Streptophyta > Magnoliopsida > Fabales > Fabaceae > Arachis > Arachis duranensis. The sequence continues at coordinate 53,100,445 of NC_029772.3, read as the reverse complement.
TTCCTCAACGCAAGATGAACTAGCTGAAGAATCATCCCTAGATTCATCCATTTCTACAGCTTGTGCACTTACATCGCCACGTTTAGCACCAAGCTTTAGCTTCAAAAGAGTAGCTTCTGCATAAATAAAATAAAAATTGTGAGAATAATTTAATAAGATGAAGAAACTCTAATCTATGAAAAACAGGAAAAAGCGTAAGTAAA
>NC_029772.3:53099322-53100186 GCF_000817695.3 Arachis duranensis | reverse complement strand
ACCGTCTAAGGTGTCCAGGGACGAAGAAGCGGCTCTGATCCGACCAAACATGGTTCTTCTCTCTGCGATAGGTGCGGGTTGGTTCGGGTCGGGTACCCACGGGGAGCGGGGGTGAAGAGAAATATATAGAGACCGAAGCAGGTTTTGGGATTGGCTTTCACATATTGTGGCGCGCTTTCAGATTCAATTGTGAAATTAAAGCGCCAATCCTGCTTTGAGAACTTATTTTCATGGAGGCTATCGTTTCATTTTGCTTTTTGTTTATGACAAATTTAATAACAATTAGAATTAACATGTTAATTAATGGAAAAAAAAATTGAGTAATTTTATACATCTAAATTTTTTTATACATCAAGTCCAATTAACTTAAATATTAAAACTTGAAATAATACTAGCTATAATTGATTTTTGTTATATTAGACTAACTTAATTAAACTTGGTTAACAAAAAGATTTGAATGTGTAGCCTTATTCAAAAATTATATGTGATTTTCAAAAAATGGCGATTGAGAGAATGAATCATCTTAATTCTTTTTCTTTGATTGTTTTATAAAGTGTGATCTTTTACTTTATCTTCTTTGAGTGGGATAAAAAAAACATATGACAAAAGATATTAAATGATAAAATATCACATTTTATTAAACAATTGTAGAAAAAAAATTAAGAGGATTCACTCCCTATTTTAGGCACTTTTTCAAAATATGGGGACAAATTCAAATAAAGAATTTGCAGTAGGCGAATTTTAGGGCAATGTACTGAGATAAAATAAATATGAGAAACATTTACGTAATTCCAACAATTGAAAAAGGTTTACGTGCATGTGCATTTTTATTATTATATAGTTTTTAAATTACATGTAAACTGT
>NC_029772.3:53096565-53099223 GCF_000817695.3 Arachis duranensis | reverse complement strand
TAAAATTTAAAATTAATATTAGTAAGTTTTTTTAAAATTTTGTTAAATTTAAATCAACGTACTCATCTTATTTTAAATAAGTATATTCTTTTAATTTGAAAATAATATGAATGTATTTAAATAAAAAGTAATCACTGGTATTTTTTAAAAATCGAATAAATATAATTAATCATATGAGTACAAAATAATACGAATACATACAATTTTATAAATCATTAATTTAAATTATATCCATTTAAAATTTAAATTACAAACTAATACAAATTTTATAATTTAAAAATCTAATTATTTAAATAAAATTAAATTGATTAAAATTTATAAAAATATACTAATACAATTCAAATCATATTAAAATGTAAACAAGTTTGCTGAGTCCATAAACAAACTTTATGTAAATAAATAAGTTTAGTCAATGTGTATATTTACGTAAAGTTTGTTTATGGACTCAGCAAACTTGTTACGTGCATGTGCATTTCTACTATTATGTAATCCGTGGGAGCCAACCACGGTTTCTACTTTCTACATAAACCGTGGCTACCAGGGACGAATTACTTGTGAATGAAAAGCATTATAAACTGTGACAAGCTACCACGGTTTACTAAGGCTTCCAGATGTACATAAAACGTTGTGACCAGCAACGGTTTATGAAGGAGTTCATATGGCCATAAACCTTTATTAGTTGCAACGGTTTATGAGGAGTGAAATTTTATATATATATGTGGTTGAGATTCAAGCTGCATAAGAGATCATTGTCACAATGGCAAGTGAGGAAGAGAGTTTTCTTATCTTAGTGCATTGCTCTGGGAAAATCTAAAAAAGCAAAAGATATGGTGTGAAGTTCACTGACAGAGAATCACTGAGTGTTTTCATCAGTTCATCAAACACTTTGTCAGATTTGAAAAATAACATCTTGCAGAAGGTTGGGGTGTTTGGTAGCAAGTGGGTGAAGAAGCTATTTTACAAGATTTCCATCGCAGTTGTCTCGACCGGTGTTAAGTATGATACGTTTATGCTAGCGGCTGATGAAGATATTAGGGTTCTGTTCCATTGTGTTAGGAGTTTTCTAGAGGTCAGAATACATGAGTTATTTGGTCTGTCGTAAACCTGCACCCTGGGAGGTGCCTGGGACGACCCTCTATGACGGGCCTCCTCAGTCAACACAATCGGCCTTGGATACTGAAATGCAACATCTGGGGATAGAAATCTATGGGCCACACGACACCACCAGTCCAAGTACTCAGCTGATGGACCGGTATGACTGAATAAAGCCGGTTCTCCTAATGCTGATGCCACTCCTGATAATATCTGGGGAACCATCGGTCCGCACCCTTGCCATCCTTCGCATGTAGCCAATCTATGTTCAGAGCTACTTGAGGGAGATGCTGAACACCACCGAACTGAGGTAGCACCCTATCGACCTGATGCCACTCAATCGCAGCAAAATAAATCAGGCTAGTAATGGCCGTCCATAGCCTACGGTGCTCGTCAACTAGTATCTCTGGATGAATAACAGCAGCAACCTCGGCAGAAGAATAAGGCTCCCACACAAATTGTATCGAAACAGTAACAGTTTCGTCAGACCATCACATTTAACATAAACCAGTCCAACTAAGAGCAATAACTAAATGACTCACATCGTAGACACGCAATCAATCCAAAGAAAGGTGTGCAGACACCACTCTTTGATCCCCTGCATCGTTTCTCGATAGATATGTAGCCCACCTACAATTTTCATTGAAATGATGTCATAACAAAGAAGAACACATGATGTTGAACAAGTTATGAATCAAAAATATTAAACCGTACCTGGATGCAAGCGAAAACCCGAATCCATCAAACCCACTAGGCCTCAAAGTGGAAAACCTTCAGAAAATCCAAGATTGTAGAAGCTGTAGTGGTCCGGCCAAGTTAACAACGTTTCTGTTTGTCCCACGACAAAGACATCTATACAACCAGGCCAGTGCCGCCGAGCCCCAGCTATATCTGCCTAAGTCGTCCAACGATGTCAAATAAGGCAACCAGTAAAGGTGGACCTGGTTTGCATTCTTGTCCGCAAACAGCTGAGAGGACAACAGCATCATAATATAAGCACGTGCGTATATACGCACGGTCTCATCACTAGCATCTGTTGGGAGAACCCAGAACCTCTCATGGAACCATGTGTAGCACATTGTCATCTGCTTGACTTTACTTTGTGGAGGTATAATTCGGTCTCCAGATATGGTATAATCCGATCGTATAAAGGCATATTCGGTTGTCTCCTAATGCCGCTAATAACCCTAGTAGGCTGCAAAATGTGGCTAACAAAATCCCTCAACATATGACCAATACTAATAACATCAAACATAATTTAAAAAAAAATTATTAGATACCTCACATTGGTTTTCTATTTTCTCTAATGATAGTAATAACAATCACGAAGCAATAGGAATAACAACAATACCAACAGGAATAATTCTACTAACAATAACAATAATTATAATACTAACAGCTCCCATTACTAATAAAAATAAAAGTAATAATAATAACTACCATTATAATAATAGTAACAAAAATAATAATAGTAACAACGATACTACTGCTACTATCAACTCATAATAACAATAAAAATAAAAGTAATAAAATAATTTTACTAATAACAATCATAATAATAATAAT
>NC_029772.3:53084105-53095941 GCF_000817695.3 Arachis duranensis | reverse complement strand
ATCGTAAGCTAAAAAATACTGTAAGTTTAGCAATTTTCATTTAAGAATACATATTAAAAATTATTAATTAATTTTTTTATGAAAAATATGTGCAATTTAAGTTTTTAATGCATTTACTATATTTATTAAAAGAAAAACAATTAAAAAATTTATTCATAATAACATTAATACGTGATCTTAGAATATATAATAGATAGATAAATCCAAAAGATAGGAGATAGTGTTGGGAAGAAAAATGTGGTACTAAGTTGTAAGAAGATTGAATTGAGAAAGAGTGAAAATAAGTCAGATTGAAAAACAGAAAAAGTGATGATGCGTAAGATAAGGAATTAGAAAAGCATAAGAAACAGATAAATTTAGTTGTCACCCAATAAAATCTACACTGATTGGAAGAAGCACAAACAGAGAGCATAATCAGCTGAGTAACAAGGACATAAATAAACAAATAACTAATCCTAACGAACTATATTAAAAAAATAAATAAATAAAACAATAAATAAAAGGATTTCTTCAAATTCCTATTTATCAGCAAATTCTGTTAATAAATACACAAGCCCAAAATTCAAAAAGCAGCATAATCATTGAATCAGTTCATCCCAATCACATTGTTTGATGAAACCAGAAAGTGAAGGAATTAAAGAAGAAGAAGAAGAACAGAGCTCAGAGAAACAAGGCCTCTTTCTTTCAAATTTTTAATTATTTTTGTCTATTTTTAACAAAAAAAAAAAGAGGGTCACTGTCAAAAGTATGTATTATTAAATCTGATAATAATATGATGGCGTCACATGAACATGAAGCAAAGGCTGAACCTCCACCTTCTTCTTCTTCTTCTTCTTCTTCTTCTTCTTCTTCTTCTTCTTCTTCTTCTTCTTCTTCTTCTCGCCGCCATCGGTCTTCATTACCGTCGCCGCTCTTTGCTGCTGCCGCCGCTCTGCTCCTTGGAAAAAGGGGGAAGGTTAACGCGAAGGAAGAAGAGGGGGTTTCGAGAAGAAGAGGGGGAAGGGGAAGGGTCATCGCCGCCGCCACCGGTCTTCATGGACGCCGCCGATCTTTGCTGCCGCTGCCACCGCTGCACCGCCGCCCTGCCGCCTGTGATCCGCTACTGTTCTTCTTCTTCTTTGAATTGAATTTTTGTTGTAGAATTTCTGAATTTTTTGTGAATTGTTGCTGAGTTTTGATTATTGCTTATTGCTGAGTTTTGATTATTGTTGTTGCTGAATTTATTGATTATTGTTGCTGAGTTTTGATTATTCTGATTTTTTGAATTGATGTAATTATTAAAATTGTTATGCTTCTTCTGCTTTTGATTTTTTTGTTTTGTGAATGTTGCTGTTAATTTGTTTTGTTATGAGTAATGAATGGTGAGAAAAGGGAAAGGGAGGAGGTGGAAGGAGATTGGGTGAGTGAGGGTGTGAGGGGTGAGGGATGAGAGGTGAGGGGTGGGCTGAGGGAGTGGGCTGAGGGGTTACGGGAGGGTGAGTGAGGGAGTGGGGTGAGGGAGTTATGGGAGGGGAGGGGAGAGTTTGTTTTAATTTTTTAATATTATTTTTAATTATTTTTATTAATAATGAAGGGTAATATGGTAAAAAAAATAAAATTGAAGTGGAAAAGGACGATTTTATAATGTTTTGTAACGTTGAGGATGATTTTAATAACAAAAAAAGGTTGGGGACGATTTTGATTTTGACCCAAGACGTTAGGGACGATTTCAGTACCTAACCCTTAAAAAAAATCTATGTTTATTTTTTAACATGTAAGATATTAATTTAATTTAATTTATAGATACTATATTTTATAATCATTCTTTAATGATGAAGAAGAAAATATACTAGTATTATTTAAAGAGATAGAAAAATTTTCATTTAACATAAATTTTTTCACATAACAATTAATATTTGTGCAAATACTTATAAAGGTAACACTTTAAAATTTGCACACAACAAATTAGTTATGAAGTCAAATTTGTAAATTTTGGTGAATATCTTAAGAGTTTAGGTATATAAATAATAACCTTTATAATACAATAAACTTTTTGTTCGTTATTATTATAGTTTCTACATCACATCTATGTAGATATAATAGGTTAGTGATTAAATAATGTTATTTATTATGACATTTTAGAGTTAATAAATAAAATTATCTTTTAGTATATATTTTGATATTTTTTATATTCTTTATTTATTATATATTTTCTAATAATATTTTATTATTCTAATTAGTAAATATTATAAAATGTTAACTTTTGCAAAAGATAAAAAAATATTCGAAGGAACTATTTTAAAATTTTTATAATTTTTCAGAGACTGTTTTGAGATTTTTTTAAAATTTTTCAAGAGTTGCTTTGTACTTTATCTTAAAAAATTGATTTGTCCAACTCACACATGCAAATACTTAACAGCCACTTGTATGAATTAATGTTTTACATTAGTAATTATTGTTAGTGACTAATAAAAAAAGTTGTATTATCTAATAAAAATAAACATTGAAATTTTTTTTATATATTTTAAAATTTAATAAACTAAAATAAATAGTTTTAAAAATTTTAACGATTGACTTTGATAGTTATCGTTTCTTTTATTTTTCATTTTCTCTTTTTCAATTTTCTAATGTCACTTGTAAAATTTGAGAAATTAGTAAATAATTAGTCAATAAATTAATTATTATTCTAATAAATTAGAAAATAGAATTTTATAGTTTAATAAAATAGAAAAAACTGAAATAGAAATTTTGACACTAATTTAAAAAAATTTGGCCTAAAATTAAACCAAACGGCTGAACCGAATGCATAATAAGCCCAAGGCCCACTATATATAAACCCAAAAGTCATTCAGCCACCCAACCCCTTGCTTCATTGTGAAACACGCTGAGATTGAAGGTGGAGTACCAAACCCTCCTTTTACTATTCACTTCAACGTTCATTCGTCCATAACTTTTGATCCGGAGTTTCGATTGATGAGCCGTTAGCGGCCACGCGTTCGTCTCGGAATTCTCTACAAAATCCAGTGAGCAATTTGGTAAGAAATTTGCGTTTTCTTACCCAGATCTTCTCCATTCAGTTTCGGTTTTTGGGGTTTTGAGTATTGAAGAATTATATGATTTTGATGGTTTAGGTAAACTCTAATAGCGGTAATCACTGGATTTTGCCCGTTTAGCTCGTGGGTGAGGTAAAAATCTATTAAACCCTAATAAATTATCAACCTAGTGAACCCTATGTTAATTATCGTGATATTACCTATGTTGATTATCGTGATATTATGTGGATTAGATTGTGTTTATTGTTAATTTGGAGTTCAATTGGTGGTTTGGGACAAAGTTCCAGCATTGGAGCTTGAAGCTCGCGGAATGGGGAAATTTGAAGTGTCGTTGGCTTAGGGAGGGACTGGCCAAGATATGGTTTTGGTTTCTTGTATATAATATATAACTTGTCGTGAAAACTTAAGCTAGTTGACCCATAGGATAAGTTGAATTGATTGTTGGTTGTTGAATTAAATTGTTGATTTGAGTTGAATATAAATTTTGGCAACTGATGTTGTAGTAAGAATATATTGATACATGATGATCTTTTTGGGTTATGTTGGCTGTGAAAGCAACCCTAGATAACTGAAGAAATGTTGGAAATGTGATTTTGGAAGGGATATAAGTTCAAATGTGAGTTATGGTATGAAAGGTTGTTGAAAAGGTCCAAGACAGGATTTTCTACATAATTGGCAGTGGAATAAACTAGTTTATGGGAGCAGACCGGCCTTTATTTTTGAATGAAAATATTTTTTCATAAAACTTTAATGTGTTATGAGCATCTCATAAAAAATTCAGAATTTATTGATGAGTCGTTTGGAACAAACAAATGTTTAAAGATTGATGGATTCTGCAGGAAATTCTGTTTCTCTGCTGCAGAAGCACCAACTTCCAACCCACTTAATTTAAAATTCTGATAAGCTTTTGAGCTGAAACCAACGGAGTTTTCAAGCCTTATGTGTCCAGAATCTTTAGTTTAAATTTTGTGGCAAAACTCCTTTTAACCAATTAGATATGTTGCAAAAAGTGTGGGTTGCTCGCTAGATTTTGAAAACAGATTTCTAAAAGGCAGGGCCGTATTTCTAACCTCATAACTTTTTCATGTGACATGGTAATAATCGAAAATTTAGTTTTCTGAAAAGCTGGAAGAGTCTTGTTTAAGTACATGAATTTTGAAAAGTAATGGGTGAGAACTGGATTTTTAGCAGATTTAACAAATTTACTGCTCACTGTTGTTTTTCTGCAATGATAGCAAAATTTTGAAAGATTTGCACAAGTTTCAATTATGGTCGGAATGCCCCAGAACCAAGTTTTATTTTCTAAACCCATGATTTTACAATAACTAAAGAGATTAAAGAGAGTATAATGACCAATTAAGAATGTCTACCTGGTAAATTGTTAAGGAAAGTTTGAACGTTGTTAAAGCTGAAGGAACCCGTAAGGGTGGTTTTAGTGTTATTTTAGGGGAGATTATGTCCGAAGTTCTGTAAAAGTTCAGGGACATAGTTAAATGAAAATATGTAAATTTTCCCCAAGAAGGTTTAAAGTTAATTGGTGATGCAGAGTGATGAGCGGATACTTTATACGCTTTTTGGGGGTAATTTCATATAGATTTTAGCATCTTTTAATTAGTTTTTAATAGAATTTTATTAGTTTTAAGTAAAAATCACATTTCTGGACTTTACTATGAGTTTGTGTATTTTTCTATGATTTTAGGTATTTTTTGGCTAAAATTGAGGGAGCTGAGCAAAAATCTGATTTAGGTTGAAAAAGGACTGCTGATGCTGTTGGATTCTAACCTCCCTGCACTTGGAATAGATTTTTTGGAGCTACAGGAGTCCAATTGGCGCAATCTCAATTGGGTTGGAAGTAGACATCCAGGGCTTTCCAACAATATATAATGGTCCATACTTTACGCGAAGATAGATGATGTAAACTGGCGTTCAACGCCAGTTCCATGTTGCAGTCTGGCGTCCAGCGCTAGAAACAGGTTATAAGTTGGAGTTCAACGGAAAAAACACGTTACAACCTGACGTTCAACTCCAGAAACAGCCTAGGAACGTGAGAAGCTTAAGTCTCAGCTACAACACACACCAAGTGGGCCCCAGAAGTGGATTTCTGCACCAATTATCTTAGTTTGCTTATTTTCTGTAAACCTAGGTTACTAGTTTAGTATTTAAACAACTTTTAGAGACTTATTTTGTATCTCATGACATTTTTAGATCTGAATTTTATACTCTTTGACGGCATGAGTCTCTAAACTCCATTGTTGGGGGTGAGGAGCTCTGCAGCGTCTCGATGAATTAATGCAATTATTTATGTTTTTTCCATTCAAACATGCATGTTCCTATCTAAGATGTTCATTCGCGCTTAACTGTGGAGAATGTGGTGATCCGTGACACTCATCACCTTCCTCAATCCATGAACGTGTGTCTGACAACCACCTCCGTTCTATATCAGATTGAATGAGTATCTCTTAGATTCCTTAACCAGAATCTTCGTGGTATAAGATAGAATTGATGGCGGCATTCATGAGAATCCGGAAAGTCTAAATCTTGTCTGTGGTATTCCGAGTAGGATTCTGGGATTGGATGACTGTGACGAGCTTCAAACTCGCGAGTGTTGGGCGTGATGACAAACGCAAAAGAATCAGTGGATTCTATTCCGACATGATCGAGAACCAATAGCTGATTAGCCGTGCTGTGACAGAGCATTTGGACCATTTTCACTGAGAGGATGGGAAGTAGCCATTGACAACAGTGACACTCTACATAGAGCTTGCCATGGAAGGAACTTTGCACTTTTGCATGAGTTGAATATTATATTACAGGAATTCAGAAGACAAAGCATCTCCAAAACTCTAACATATTCTCCATTATTGCACAATAAGTAATTATTTCACGCTCTTTTATTTTTTTTAGTAATTCAAACTGATAATTATAATTGATCTCCTAACTAAGAATAATAAAATAAACATAGCTTGCTTCAAACCAACAATCTCCGTGGGATTCGACCCTTACTCACGTAAGGTATTACTTGGACGACCCAGTGCACTTGCTGGTTAGTTGTGTGTATTGCAATTTCGTGCACCAAGTTTTTGGCGCCGTTGTCGGAGATTGTTTGAGTTTGAACAACTAAATGTTTATTTTGTTGCTTAGATTAGGAATATAATATTGATGCTATAGAGTCATTAAATTTGAATCCTTTAATTTCTCTTCAAAATTTTTTTGAAAATATTATTTATCCTTATTAATTTTTAATTTTTCGTGAATTAGTGTCTTGTTCTAAGTTTGGTGTCAATTGCATATTTTATATTTCCCTTTTAAATTTTCGAATTAGTGTTCTTTGTTTTTCCTTGATCTTCAAATTGTTCTTGTCAATTTTTCTTGTTTGATCTTTGGTTTGTCATGTTCTATGTCTTTTCTTGTTTTTCTTGTGCTTTTTCAAAACATTAGTTTTCAAAAAAATTTATTTTTATTTATAAAAACAATACATCTTTAAAACACGTTACATTTATAGCTCACTTGGCTAGAGCGTTGGCTTATGTTCTTGGCAATTGGGTATCTTCTTTTTAAAACTTTTTCAAAAATAATTTTTCTTTGATTGAATCTTGTGCCAAACTTTAAGTTTGGTGTTTTATTGTTAATCTTTTTTATAATTTTCAAAAATTTTATTGAAGTTTTCTAAAAATTTTAAGTTTGGTGTTCTTTCTTTGGTTCTTGTTGTTCTTGTGAATCTTCAAAGTGGTCTTGAGTCTTCTTTATGTTTTGATCTTAAAATTTTTAAGTTTGGTGTTCCTCGGTGTTTTCCCTCCAAAATTTTCGAAAACAAGGAGCATTAGATCTAAAAATTTTAAGTCTTGTGTCTTTTGTGTGTTTTTCTCTTTCATCATAAAATTCAAAATTCAAAAAAATTTCTTTTCTAACTATTTTTAAGCTACTTTTTCGAATTTTTTTTTTTAAAAAATTCAGATTTCAATTTCAAAATTTTTCAAATCTTATCCTTTTAAGTTTAAAAAAATAAAAAAATAAAATAATAATAATAATATTTTATTATCTTTTTCAAAAATATCCTAACCACTTTCTCTCTCCTCAATTTTTTCGAAAATCTTCACAAAACATTTTCAAATTTTTTTTATTTTTATTTTTATTTTGTTTTTATTTTATCTTATTTTATTTTATTATTTCGAAAATAAATTTTTATATATAATAAAATAAATAATATTTACATCCATATCATCTCCGTTGCTCCATTATGGAACTAAGTGAAAATGAACAGTCCAGAAGGACTCTGGGGTCATATCTTCCACAGGAAGAACCTACAGAGTTTCTGGCACAGTTTTTACAAATTGCTGACATAGTACATGATAAGGAGGTAGATCAGGATGTCTACAGGCTATTACTATTTCCATTTGCTGTAAAAAACCAAGCTAAGAGGTGGTTAAATAACCAACCTAAGGACTGCATAAAGACATGGAAACAGCTGTTAGAAAAATTCCTGAATCACTATTTTCCTCCGAAACGGATGACACAGCTAAGGCTGAGCATCCAAGGCTTCAAACAAGGAGATAATGAATCTCTCTATGATGCCTGGGAGAGATACAGATAGATGCTAAGAAAATGCCCCTCTGAAATATTTTCAGAGTGGGTGCAGTTAGACATCTTCTACTATGGGCTTACAGAAAGAGCTCAGATTTCTCTAGACCACTCAGCTGGTGGATCTATACACATGAAAAAGACAATAGAAGAAGCTCAAGAGCTCATTGATACAGTTGCCAGAAATCAGCATCTGTACCTAAGCAGTGAACCTTCTATGAAAGAAGAGGCTAAAACAGTAACTGCTGAAATGAGTCCTGCAGAACAAGTTACAGAATTCAATCAGCAATTGGATTTTCTAACAAAATAGTTAGTCGAATTAGAAGAGATATTACAAGAAACAAGAATGGCTAATATGAATATGGAAGTACAATTGAAGCAAACAGAACAGCAGTTATCAAAACAAATAACAGAAGAGTGCCAAGTAGTACAATTAAGAAGTGGGAAAACATTAAATACCTCACTTCAAGACAGCAGGAAGCCAAGAAATGAGCAAACTACCCAAAATCCCTCTGAGGACAGTAAGAGCCCAGAGAGGAATAATTCTGCACTAAAACGCCAGAGAATAGGTGAAAAGCTGGCGTTGAACGCCCAAACCATGCTCAGTCCTGGCGTTTAACGCCAGAAACAAGCAATGATTTGGCGTTGAACGCCTAAAGGGAGCACAGTTCTGGCGTTCAGACGCCAGAAACAAGTAAGGAGTTGGCGTCTAACGCCACTCCAGCTTCCACCCCTGGCATTCAAATGCCAGTGGGGGATCAGACACATACAAGTGCTGATAATAACCCATCTAAAAAGGCTTCTCAACCTATATCTGTAGGCAATAAATCTGCAGCAACTAAGGTTGAGGAATACAAAGCCAAAATGCCTTATCCTCAGAAACTCTGCCAAGCGGAACAGGATAAGCAATTTGCCCGCTTTGCAGACTATCTCAGCACTCTTGAAATAAAGATTCCGTTTGCAGAGGCACTTGAGCAAATACCCTTTTATGCTAAGTTCATGAAAGAGATCTTAAGTCATAAGAAGGATTGGAGGGAAACTGAAAAAGTTTACCTCACTGAAGAATGCAGTGCAGTCATTCTGAAAAGCTTACCTGAGAAGCTTAAAGATTCGGGAAGCTTTATGATACCATGCACATTAGAGGGTACTTGTACCAAGCAAGCTCTATGTGATCTTGGGGCAAGTATTAACCTAATACCTGCAGCTACTATCAAAAAGCTTGGGTTGACTGATGAAGTTAAACCAACCCGGATATGTCTCCAACTTGCTGATGGCTCCATTAAATACCCATCAGGCATGATTGAAGACATGATTGTCAAGGTTGGGCCATTTGCCTTTCCTACTGACTTTGTAGTGCTGGAAATGGAGGAGCATAAGAGCGCAACTCTCATTCTGGGAAGACCTTTCCTAACAACTGGCCGAACCCTCATTGATGTTCAAAAAGGGGAAGTAACCATGAGAGTCAATGAGGATGAGTTCAAGTTGAATGTTGTCAAAGCCATGCAGTATCCAGACACCCAAAATGACTGCATGAGTGTTGATATTATTGACTCTCTGGTAAAATAAGTCGATATGGCTGAGAGTCTCGAATCAGAGCTGGAGGATATCTTTAAAGATGTTCAGCCTGATCTAGAGAAATTAGAGAGAATAATAGAACCTCTGAAAATCCCTCAGGAAGAGGAGAAACCTCATAAACCCAAGCTCAAACCATTACCACCATCCCTGTAATATGCATTTCTGGGAGAAGGTGATACCTTTCCTGTAATCATAAGCTCTATCTTAGAGCCACAGGAAGAGGAAGCACTAATTCAAGTGCTAAAGACACACAAGACAACTCTTGGGTGGTCCATCAGTGATCTTAAGGGCATTAGCCCAGCTAGATGCATGCACAAGATTTTATTGGAGGGTGATGCTAAGCCAGTGGTTCAACCACAAAGGCGGCTGAATCCAGCCATGAAGGAGGTAGTGCAAAAGGAGGTCACTAAATTACTAGAGGCTGGGATTATTTATCCCATTTCTGATAGCCCCTGGGTAAGCCCTGTCCAAGCCGTCCCTAAGAAAGGTGGCATGACAGTGGTCCATAATGAAAAAAATGAACTGGTTCCTACAAGAACAGTTACAGGGTGGCGTATGTGTATTGATTACAGAAGGCTCAATACAGCCACGAGAAAGGATCATTTTCCTTTACCATTCATAGACCAGATGCTAGAAAATAAAGTTGAAGTGCAACGAATATCTTAGAACAGGAATAAATCGAATTGGATAGAAAATAATAGTAATTGCATTGAAACTTGAGGTACAGCAGAGCTCCACACCCTTAATCTATGGTGTGTAGAAACTCCACCGTTGAAAATACATAAGTGATGAAGGTTCAGACATGGCCGAGAGGCCAGCCCCCAAGGTCTAAGAACTAAATGTTCAAAGATGTCTAATACACTAGTAAAAAAGTCCTATTTATAATAAACTAGCTGCTAGGCTTTACAGAAGTAAGTAATTGATGCATACATCCACTTCTGGGGCCCACTTGGTGTATGTTTGGGCTGAGCTTGAATGTTACACGAGCTGAGGCTTATCTTGGAGTTGAATGCCAAGATGTAACATGTTTTGGGCGTTTAACTCTGGTTCGTGACGTGTTTCTGGCGTTTGACTCCATAATGTAGCATGGAACTGGCGTTGAGCGCCCGTTTACATCGTCAATTCCCAAATAAAGTATAGACTATTATATATTGCTGGAAAGCTCTGGATGTCTACTTTCCAACGCGGTTGAAGGCGCGCCATTTGAAGTTTTGTAGCTCCGGAAAATCTATTTCGAGTGCAGGGAGGTCAGATTCCAACAGCATCAGCAGTCCTTTGTCAGCCTCCTATCAGAGTTTTGCTCAGGTCCCTCAATTTCAGCAAAAAAGTACCTGAAATCACAGGAAAACACACAAACTCATAGTAAAGTCCAGAAATGTGAATTTAGCATAAAAACTAATGAAAACATCCCTAAAAGTAACTAGATCATACTAAAAACTACCTAAAAACAATGCCAAAAAGCGTATAAATTATCCGCTCATCACAACACCAAACTTAAATTGTTGCTTGTCCCCAAGCAACTGAAAATCAATTAGGATAAAAAGAAGAGAATATACTATAAATCTCAAAATATCAATGAATATTAATTCTAATTAGATGAGCGGGACTTGTAGCTTTTTGCCTCTGAACAGTTTTCGCATCTCACTTTTTCCCTTGAAGTTTAGAATGATTGGCATCTATAGGAACTTAGAATTTCGGATAGTGTTATTGATTCTCCTAGTTAAGTATGTTGATTCTTGAACAAAGCTACTTTTATGAGTCTTGGCCGTGGCCCTAAGCATTTTGTTTTTCAGTATTACCACTGGATACATAAATGCCACAGACACATGACTGGGTGAACCTTTTCAGATTGTGACTCAGCTTTGCTAGAGTCCCCAGTTAGAGGTGTCGAGAGCTCTTAAGCACACTCTTTTTGCTTTGGATCACGACTTTAACCACTCAGTCTCAAGCTTTTCTCTTGGACCTGCATGCCACAAGCACATGGTTAGGGACAGCTTGATTTAGCCGCTTAGGCCTGGATTTTATTTCCTTGGGCCTTCCTATCCATTGATGCTCAAAGTCTTAGATCCTTTTTACCCTTGTCTTTTGGTTTTAAGGGATATTGGCTTTTTCAGCTAGCTTTTTCTTTTTCTTTCTATTTTTTTCGCCACTTTTTTTTTTTCACAAGCTTTTGCTTTTTCACAGCTTTTTCTTGTTTCAAGAATCAATTTTCATGATTTTTTAGATTGTCAATAACATTCTCTTTGTTCATCATTCTTTCAAGAGCCAACAATTTTAACATTCATAAACAACAAGATCAAAATTATGCACTGTTCAAGCATTCATTTTAGAAAACAAAAAGTATTGTCACCACATCAATATGATTAAACTAAATTCAAGGATAAATTCGAAAATCATGTACTTCTTGTTCTTTTGAATTAGAAACATTTTTCTTTTAAGAGAGGTGAAGGATTCATGGAATTTATTTATAACTTTAAGACATAGTTACTAAACAGTAATGATCATGAAGGAGAAGAGAGGTTTGTTTTGTGAAAATTAAGGAGAATGGAGGGGTTTATATAGGGAAGTGAGAGAGGGTAGGTTCGGCCATTTAGGGTGGGTTTGGGTGGGAAAGATTTTTGAATTTTGAAGGTAGGTGGGGTTTTTGGGAA
>NC_029772.3:53083267-53084059 GCF_000817695.3 Arachis duranensis | reverse complement strand
AAGAGTGGATGGATGTGAGTGGTGAAGGGGGTAATTGGGAAGAGAGATTGAGGTGATTGGTGAAGTGTTTTTGGGAAAATGTGTTATAGGATTAATTAGGAGGTAAGGTGGGAATATGTTAGGTGGGGATCCTGTGGTGTCCACAAATCCTGAGGTGTCAAGGCTTTACATCCCTGCACCAATTAGGCATGTAAAATGCCTTAGCATACCATTCTGGTGTTTAAACGCCGAAGTGATGCACGTTCTGGGCGTTCAACGCCCATGTGCAGCATGTTTCTGGCGTTGAACGCCAGTTCCATGCTTGTAACTGTCGTTTAGCGCCAGCTTTCCTTAGGGCATATTCCTGGCGTCCAAACGCCAGGATGTTGCTTGTTTTTGGCGTTCAGCGCCAGATCCATGCTCTGTTCTGGCGTTGAACGCCAGCCAGATGCACCTTACTGGCGTTTAAACGCCAGTAAGTCCTTCCTCCAGGGTGTGATTTTTCTTCTGCTATTTTTGATTCTATTTTTAATTTTAATAATTTTTTCGTGACTCCACATGATCATGAACCTACTAAAATACAAAATAACAATTAAATAAAAATAAAATTAGATAAATAAAAATTGGGTTGCCTCCCAACAAGCGCTTCTTTAATGTCAATAGCTTGACAGTGGGCTCTCACCGAGCCTCACAGGTGATAAGGTCAATGTTGTATAGTCCCAACACCAAACTTAGAGTTTGGTTGTGGGGATTCAACACCAAACTTAGAGTTTGGTTGTGGCCTCCCAACACCAAACTTAGAGTTTGATTGTA
>NC_029772.3:53078511-53080808 GCF_000817695.3 Arachis duranensis | reverse complement strand
TCTTCCAGTATTACCACCGGATACATACATGCCACAGACACATACTTGGGTGAACCTTTTCAGATTATGACCCAGCTTTGCTAGAGTCCCCAATTAGAGGTGTCCAGGGTTCTTAAGCACACTCTTTTTGCCTTGGATCACAACTTTATTTCTTCTCTCTCTTTTTTTTAGATTTTTTTTG
The DNA here is from genome assembly GCF_000817695.3 of Arachis duranensis. Lineage (NCBI taxonomy): Eukaryota > Viridiplantae > Streptophyta > Magnoliopsida > Fabales > Fabaceae > Arachis > Arachis duranensis. The sequence continues at coordinate 53,080,627 of NC_029772.3, read as the reverse complement.
TATTCACTGCTTTTTCTTGCTTCAAGAATCACTTTGATGATTTTTCAGATCCTCAATAATAGTTCTCCTTTTCCATCATTCTTTCAAGAGCCAACAATTTTAACATTCTTAAAACAACAAATTCAAAAGACATATGCACTGTTCAAGCATTCATTCAGAAAACAAAAAGTATTATCACCACATCAAGCTAATTCAATTGGTTTCAAGGATAAATTCGAAATCCTGTACTTCTTTTTCTTTTGTGATTAAAGCATTTTTCATTTAAGAGAGGTGATGGATTCATAGGACATTCATAGCTTTAAGGCATAAACTTTAAATTTTATTAATTATGAATTAGGAACAAGACTCAAAAATATATATAAGATAAGACTAGTAGGAATAGAAAACAAAAATTTAAATAGGCTTCTAATGATAGAGGTTATCACAGAGTTAGGGCTCAACAACCTTGATTTTGAGAAGTGGATGCTCCCTCAAATTGAGAAGAGAGCTTTTGGCGTTTCAACTCTTGGAGTTTACGCCCTTGCTTCTCTTGTTCCTTTAGCAATTTGCAGAGCATGCAGTTCTGATTCTGCTGTTCTTCCTTCAGTTGCTCCATAGTTTCTTGTAGTTTGGTGATAGATGCTTCTAGGCTGGTCCAGTAGTCAATGTTAGGGAATTCAGGGAGGAATTCCTGTGCCCTCCTCTTGATAGAGTTGTCTTGCATTTGTCCTTCCATTGACTTCTTGGTGATTGGATGTTCAATAGGTATGAACTCGTCTACTCCCATCTTCACCCCAGCCTCTTTACAGAGCAAGGAGATTAAGCTTGGGTAAGCCAGTTTAGCTTCAGTGGAATTCTTATTTGCAATTGTGTAGATCTCACAAGCAATCAGATGATGAACCTCCACTTCTTTTCCAAGCATAATGCAATGAATCTGCTTATCTGTTAGCCACAGATTTGAGTAGAATTCCTGAACCATATTTCTTCCAACCTTTATCTTAGGATTGGTTAGAACTACCCATCCTCTGTTTCGGATTTGCTCTTGGATCCCCGGATATTCATCTTCTTTCAGATCAAATTTAACTTCCGGGATCACTGACCTCAGACCCATTATTTTGTGATAATGGTCTTCATGTTCTTTGGTTGAGAACTTCTCTTGATTCCAAAGATTCTTTGGATTATTCTCTTTCTTGCCTCTCAAATTGGTTTGTTTTCCTTTAGGAGCCATGATATTGATGAATCTTGGCTTAGTGATCACGGAAAAGCACACCAAACTTAGAGGTTTGCTTGTCCTCAAGCAAAAGAAAGGAAAGAAGAGAGAGAAGAGAAGAGCAAATTCGAATGGTGTGGGGGAATGGTGACGCCGAACGTGTATATATAAGGGGGGAGAGGAGAGATTTCGAAAATTTGGAAGGAGATTTGAGAAGATATGGAAAGAAACTGAGAGAAGGGTGAGTTTTTGAACAAAATTTGGGATTGATTTGAGAGAGATTTGAAGAATGATTTTGATTTTTGAAGATTTGAAGGTGAATGATGAAAGGTTGAAATGTTTTTATGTAGAAAAGTATGGGTCAAAAAAAGGAAAGTTTGAAAAAAATTTGATCGGAAAGCAAAATCTTGGTCCCCCACCTTTCTGGCGTTAAACGCCCAGAATGGTACCCATTCTGGCGTTTAACGCCCATTTGTTAGCCAATGTGGGCGTTTAACGCCCAGCCAGGTGCCCTGGCTGGCGTTAAATGCCAGAATTCCCTTTATCACTGGGCATTTTGCTAAACGCCCAGGATGCTGCACACCTGGCGTTAAATGCCCAGAATGGTGCCCATTCTGGCGTTTAACGCCCAAAATGGCACCCTTATTGGCGTTAAACGCCCAGAATGGTGCCCATTCTGGCGTTTAACGCCCAAAATGCCCCTTACTGGCGTTTTTTCGCCAGTAAGCTCTTTTTCTCTGCTTTTTGCACTGAATCTTTCTGTAACTCTGTGAATTCCTTCAATTTTGATAATCGCCTCTGTAGAAATAAAACATATAACCTACTAATGACTGGATTGCCTCCCAGCAAGCGCTTCTTTATTGTCTTTAGCTGGACCTTTACTGAGGATCATTCCAGCTCAAAATTGCTTTCAAGATAATGCTTGAT
>NC_029772.3:53076877-53077414 GCF_000817695.3 Arachis duranensis | reverse complement strand
GGCAAAGAGTTGCTCATCTGGGAAAGTCTCAGAAATCTCAGTAGAAGGGAGGGACGCCCCAGCTACTAGTTCTATTCGGGATAGATGGTCAGCTACCTGGTTCTCTGTCCCTTTTCTGTCTCTTATTTCTATATCAAACTCTTGCAGAAGCAACACCCATCTTATTAGCCTGAGTTTTGAATCCTGCTTTGTGAGTAAGTATTTAAGAGCAGCATGGTCAGTGTACACAATCACTTTGGATCCCACTAGATAGGATCTAAACTTGTCAATGGCGTAGACCACTGCAAGTAACTCTTTTTCTGTGGTTGTGTAATTCTTCTGTGCATCATTTAGAACACGACTGGCATAATAAATGACGTGCAGAAGCTTGTTATGCCTCTGTCCCAACACTGCACCAATGGCATGGTCACTGGCATCACATATTAGTTCAAATGGCAATGTCCAGTCTGGTGCAGAGATGACTGGTGCTGTGACCAGCTTAGCTTTCAGGGTCTCAAATGCCTGCAGACACTGTATGTCAAACACAAATGGTGTGTC
>NC_029772.3:53073978-53076416 GCF_000817695.3 Arachis duranensis | reverse complement strand
GCAGGTGCATTGCACAGACCAAAAGGCATCCTCCTGTAGGCAAACACGCCAGAAGGACAAGTAAATGCTGTTTTCTCCTGGTCCTGAGGATCTACTGCAATTTGGTTGTAGCCTAAATAGCCATCCAAAAAGCAGTAATAATCATGACCAGCTAGTCTTTCTAGCATTTGGTCTATGAATGGTAAAGGAAAATGATCCTTTCTGGTGGCTGTATTGAGCCTTCTATAATCAATACACATATGCCACCCTGTAACTGTTCTTGTCATACGCCACCCTGTGACTGTTCTTGTAGGAACCAGTTCATTTTTTTCATTATGAACCACTGTCATGCCTCCCTTTTTAGGAACAACTTGGACAGGGCTCACCCAGGGGCTATCAGAAATAGGATAAATAATCCCAGCCTCTAGTAATTTAGTGACCTCTTTCTGCACCACCTTCTTCATGGCTGGATTTAGCCTCTTTTGTGGTTGGACCACTGGTTTGGCATTATCCTCCAACAGGATTTTGTGCATGCATCTAGCTGAGCTAATGCCCTTAAGATCACTTATAGACCACCCAAGAGCTGTCTTGTGTGTCCTTAGCACTTGAATCAGTGCTTCCTCTTCCTGTGGCTTTAAGGTAGAGCTTATGATCACAGGAAAAGTGTTGTCTTCTCCCAGAAATGCATATTTTAGGGATGGTGGCAGTGGTTTGAGCTCTGGTTTGGGGGACTTTTCCTCTAATTGAGGAGTTTTTAGAGGTTCTTCTAGTTCCTCTGGCCCTTCCAGATCAGGCTGAACATCTTTAAATATGTCTTCTAGCTCTGATTCGTGAGCATCCTTGAAGATGTCCTCAAGCTCTGATTCTAGGCTTTCAGTCATATTGATCTCTTCTACCAGAGAGTCAATAATGTCAGCGCCCATGTTGTCATTTTGTGTGTCTGGATGCTGCATAGCTTTCACAGCATTCAACTTGAACTCATCCTCATTGACTCTCAGGGTTACTTCCCCTTTTTGTACGTCAATAAGAGTTCGTCCAGTTGCTAGGAAAGGTCTTCCTAGAATGAGAGTTGCACTCTTGTGCTCCTCCATTTCCAGCACCACAAAGTCAGTTGGAAAGGCGAATGGCCCAACCTTGACAATCATGTCCTCTAGTACAAATGGCCCAACCTTGACAATCATGTCCTCAATTATGCCTGATGGGTATTTAATGGAGCCATCAGCAAGTTGGAGACATATCCTGGTTGGTTTGACTTCTTCAGTCAGGCCAAGCTTTCTGATAGTGGATGCAGGTATTAGATTGATGCTTGCTCCAAGGTCACATAGGGCTGTCTTGGTGCAAGCACCTTCTAATGTGCATGGTATCATAAAGCTTCCTGGATCTTGAAGCTTTTCTGGTAAGCTTTTCAGGATAATTGCACTGCATTCTTCAGTGAGAAATATTTTTTCAGTTTCTCTCCAATCCTTCTTATGACTTAAGATTTCTTTCATGAACTTGGCATAAGAAGGTATTTGCTCAAGTGCCTCCGCAAACAGAATCTTTATTTCAAGAGTCCTTAGGTAGTCTGCAAAGCGGGCAAATTGCTTATCCTGCTCCGCTTGGCGGAGTTTCTGAGGATAAGGCATCTTGGCTTTATATTCTTCAACCTTAGTTGCTGCAGGCTTATTCCTTACAGAAGTGGTTGAAGAAGCCTTTTTAGAGGGATTACTGTCAGCACTCTCAAGTGTCTGATCCTCCCTTGGTGTTTGAACGCCAGGAATGGGTGAAGTTTGGGCATTTAACGCCAGCTTCTCTCCCTTTTCTGGCGTTTGAACGCCAGAACTGGGCAGGGAATGGGCGTTTAATGCCAGCTTTCCCCCCTTTTCTGGCGTTTGAACGCCAAAAGTGTTCCTCTCTGGGCTCTTACTGTCCTCAGAGGGATTTTGAACAGTGGTTTGGTTATCCTCTGTCAATTGTTCCTTATTTGGCTTTTTGCTACTTTGAACAGTGTTATTCAATGTCTTCCCACTCCTTAGTTGAACTGCTTGACATTCTTCTGTTATCTGTTTAGATATCTGCTGTTTTGCTTGATTCAACTGCAGTTCTATGTTCTTGTTAGCAACTTTAGTTTCATGGAGCATCTCTTTAAATTCTGCTAATTGTTTTGTCATCAGGAGCAATTGTTGATTAAGCTCAATCATCTGTTCTTGAGGATTAGGATCAGTGGCTACTGCCATGACTTCCTCTTTTGGAGAGAACTCATTGCTAGAGTATAAATATTGATTTCTAGCAACAGTGTCTATAAGCTCTTGAGCCTCTTCAATTGTCTTCCTCATGTGTATAGATCCACCAGCTGAGTGGTCTAAAGACATCTGAGCTTTTTCTATCAGCCCATAGTAGAAGATGTCTAACTGCACCCACTCTGAAAACATTTCAGAAGGGCATTTTCTTAGCATACCTCTATACCTCTCCCAGGCATT
>NC_029772.3:53066584-53072168 GCF_000817695.3 Arachis duranensis | reverse complement strand
TTTAGTGCCAGTTTGGGCGTTTAACTCCCATTTTGGTGCCAGTTCCGGCGTTTAACGCTGGGATTTCTGAGGGTGACTTTGAACGCCGGTTTGGGCCATCAAATCTTGGGCAAAGTATGGACTATCATATATTGCTGGAAAGCCCAGGATGTCTACTTTCCAACGCCGTTGAGAGCGCGCCAATTGGGCTTCTGTAGCTCCAGAAAATCCACTTCGAGTGCAGGGAGGTCAGAATCCAACAGCATCTGCAGTCCTTTTCAGCCTCTGAATCAGATTTTTGCTCAGGTCCCTCAATTTCAGCCAGAAAATACATGAAATCACAGAAAAACACACAAACTCATAGTAAAGTCCAGAAAAGTGAATTTTAACTAAAAACTAATAGAAATATACTAAAAACTAATTAGATCATACTAAAAACATACTAAAAACAATGCCAAAAAGCGTACAAATTATCCGCTCATCAGAGCCTCAGATTCCTTTAGGTCCTTAATAGGGAACTCCTTCTTGCTTGAGAGACGTCCCAGGAGGTCTTCCTCACTAGGATTTTCGTCCTTCTCCTCCCTTGTGCATTCGGCCATATTGATTACATCAATGACCTTGCACTCTCCTTTTGAATTTTCTTCTGTATTGCTTGGGTGAATACTGGGAGGAGTTTCAGTGACTTTCTTACTCAGCTGGCCCACTTGTGTCTCCAAATTTCTGATGGAGGACGTTGTTTCACTCATGAAACTTAAGGTGGCTTTAGACAGATCAGAGACTAAATTTGCTAAATTAGAGGGGCTCTGCTCAGAATTCTCTGTCTGTTGCTGAGAAAATGATGGAAAAGGCTTTTTATTGCTTAGCCTGTTTCTTCCACCATTATTAAAGCCCTGTTGAGGCTTTTACTGATCCTTCCATGAGAAATTTGGATGATTTCTCCATGATGAATTATAGGTGTTTCCATAAGGTTCACCCATGTAATTTACCTCTGCCATTGCAGGGTTCTCATGATCATAAGCTTCTTTAGAAGCTACCTCTTTAGTACTGTTGGATGCATTTTGCCATCCATTCAGACTTTGAGAAATCATGTTGACTTGCTGAGTCAACACTTTGTTCTGAGCTCTGCAAGGTAGTGGTCCAATCAGCGAATTCTAGGGAGAAAGATTTGAACCTACGTTGTTACGGGTTCATTGATTCAATTGTGACTCAGTTCTTGAAGATTCTTGCACCAGATTGCACAGCAAGAAATTGAAGAATCGAAGAAATGGCTTCAGAAGCAAATCAATCATTTTCGTCCATGATTTTTATACTTTTGCCAGTTTGATGAACCAATTCAATCTTATGTAGTAGAATGCAGCCAGAAATCAACCAAATATAGTGTTAGATCCGGTGAGTCCTAACTTGTTGCGTCCCGGAGAAAATTCAGGTTCAGCCTTAATTTCTATAACACTGGTAGGAAGCAATTATTAAAGTTGGGAGAGAGCGATGTGGAAAGCACTCAAGTCCAAAAATAAACTAGAATTTGTAGATGGATCAATTAAACGACATGAAAAGGAAGATGTTGTCCGGGGCAAGGGAGCTATGTAATACATACATTGTTTCTTGGATTAGCCAAATTAAACCAATGTTGCTTATTCTAAAAACATGTTGCTTATTCTAAAACATCCTTTAAAAACATATACCAAATTAAACCAATGCTCATCAATATGCTTGATGGCACCAACACCATAACACAATATGTAGGAACCAAAGTTTTCTCTGATTAGTTTCAACTATTTCATGTTCTCTTATTTAATATAGGTATAGTTTAGTTAACCAAAATTAAATTTAGTTTTTTTAATTAACTTTAACTATATGTAGTCTTATATATTAATAACAAATATATGTATTTTCAACGGTGGAGTTTCTACACACCATAGATTAAGGGTGTGGAGCTCTGCTGTACCTCAAGTTTTAATGCAATTACTATTATTTTCTATCAAATTCGATTTATTCCTGTTCTAAGATATTCGTTGCACTTCAACTTGATGAATGTGATGATCTGTGACACTCATCATTCAACTTGATGAATGTGATGATACGTGACACTCATCATCATTCTCACCTATGAACGCGCGTGATTGATAACCACTTCCGTTCTACCTTAGACCGGGCGCATATCTCTTGGATTCCTTAATCAGAATCTTCGTGGTATAAGCTAGAATTGATGGCGGCATTCATGGGAATCCGGAAAGTCTAACCTTGTCTGTGGTATTCCGAGTAGGATTCTGGGGTTGAATGACTGTGACGAGCTTCAAACTCCTGAAGGCTGGGCGTTAGTGACAGATGCAAAAGAATCACTGGATTCTACTCCAACCTGATTGAGAACCGACAGATGATTAGTCGTACTGTGACAGAGCATTTGGACCTTTTTCACTGAGAGAATGGGATGTAGCCATTGACAACAGTGATGCCCTACATACAGCTTGCCATGGAAAGGAGTAAGAAGGATTGGATGAATGTAATAAGAAAGTAGAGATTCGGAAGGAACATAACATCTCCATGCACCTATCTGAAATTCCCATCATTGGATTACATGAGTAACTTTATCTTTATTTCCTGTTTATTTTATTTATCTTTTAATTATCTAATCTCCCATAACCACATGGATAAGCCTGACTGAGATTTACAAGATGACCATAGCTTGCTTCATACCAACAATCTCCATGGGATCGACCCTTACTCACGTAAGGTATTACTTGGACGACCCATTGCACTTGCTGGTTAGTTGTGCGGAATTGTGACAAAGTGTGATTCATGTTTGAGAGCACCAAGTCTTTGGAGCCATTATTGATGATCACAATTTTGTGCACCAAGTTTTTGGCGCCGTTGCCGGGGATTGTTCGAGTATGGACAACTAACGGTTCATCTTGTTGCTCAGATTAGGTAATTTTCTTTTTGTTTTAAAAAATTTTTCAAAATTTTTTTTCCTTTTTTTCGAAAATAAATAAAGAACATACCAAAAAAATCATAAAATCATAAAAACCAAAAATATTTTGTGTTTCTTGTTTGAGTCTTGAGTCAATTTTTAAGTTTGGTGTCAATTGCATATTCATATTGTTCTTGCATATTTTCGAAAATTCATGCATTCATGGTGTTCTTCATGATCTTCAAGTTGTTCTTGGTAAGTCTTCTTGTTTGATCTTGATGATTTCTTGTTTTGTGTCTTTTGTTGTTTTTCATGTGCATCTTTGCATTCATATTTTCCAAGCATTAAAAATTTCTAAGTTTGGTGTCTTGCATGTTTTCTTTGCATCAAAAGTTTTTCAAAAATATATTCTTGATGTTCATCATGATCTTCAAAGTGTTGTTGGTGTTCATCTTGACATTCATAGTGTTCTTGCATGTATCATGTGTTTTGATCCAAAATTTTCATGTTTTGGGTCATAATTGTGTTTTTCTCTCTCATCATTAAAAATTCAAAAAATAAAAAATATCTTTTCCTTAATTTTCTCCAAATTTTCGAAAATTTAAGTTGACTTAGTCAAAAAATTTTTAAAATCAGTTGTTACTCATAAGTCAAGTCAAATTTTCAATTTTAAAAATCTTATCTTTTCAAAATCTTTTTTAAAAATCACATCTTTTTCATTTTTTTAATAATTTTTGAAATTTTAAAAATTTATTCTCAAAATCTTCTTTTATCTTTTTTTTTCAAAAAAAAAAATAAAACTTTACTAACAATTAATGTGATTGGTTCAAAAATTTGAAGTTTGTTACTTTCTTGTTAAGAAAGGTTCAATCTTTAAATTCTAGAATCCTATCTTTTAGTTTCTTATTAGTCAAGTAATCAATTTTAATTTTAAAAATTAAATCTTTTTCAAAATATCTTTTTCTTAAGAATCTTATCTTTTTATCATATCTTTTTATTATATCTTCTTATCTTATCTTTTTATCATATCTTTTTCAAAATTTTATCTTTTTCAAAAAATTTGATTTTAAAATATCTTTTCTAACTTCTTATCTTCTTATCTTTTCAAATTTGATTTTAATACCTTTTTCAACTAACTCTTTGACTTTTTGTTTGTTTCTTATCTTTTTCAACTAACTATTTGACTTTTTATTTGTTTCTTATCTTTTTCAAAATCACCTAACTACTTTTTCCTCTCTAATTTTCGAAAATATCTCATCCCTTCTTCAAAATTCTTTTTAAATTAACTAATTGTTTTAGATTTTAATTTTAATTATATCTTATCTTTAATTTTCAAAAATCATTAACTACTTTTTCAAAATTATTTTCGAATTCTCTCTCTCTCTCTTCTCTTCTTCTATTTATTTATTTATTTACTAACACTTCTCTTCACCTCTCTTCATCTCCAATCACTGCCTCTATCCTTACCCTTCTGCTTAGATTCTCCTTTCTTTATTTCTTTTCTTCTTCTACTAACAATAAGGAACCTCTTTACTGTGACATAGAGGATTCCTCTTTCTTTTCTTGTTCTCTTCTTCCCTATATGAGCAGGAACAAGAAAAAAGGCATTTTTGTTGAAGCTGACCCTGAACCTGAAAGGACTCTGAAGAGGAAATTAAGAGAAGATCAAAGAGCAATGAGGGAGGAGCAACAAAGGCAAGGAAGGGACATAGAAGAGCTTAAGGACATCATTGGTCCTTCAAGAAGAAGACACCACTAAGGTGGACTCATTCCTTGTTTTTATTTTTTTCTATTTTTCGGTTTTTATGCTTATTATGTCATCAATATTTGTGTCTCTACTTCATGATCATTAGTGTTTAGTAACTATATCTTAAGGCTATAAATAAATTCCATAAATCCTTCACCTCTCTTAAAAGAAAAATGTTTCCAATTCAAAAGAACAAGAAGTACATGAGTTTCGAATTTATCCTTGAATTTAGTTTAATTATATTGATGTGGTGACAAACCTTTTTGTTTTCTGAATGAATGATTGAACAGTGCATATTTTTGATCTTGTTGTTTATGAATGTTAAAATTGTTGGCTCTTGAAAGAATGATTAACAAAGAAAAATGTTATTGATAATCTGAAAAATCATGAAATTGATTCTTGAAGCAAGAAAAAGCAGTGAAAAAGTAAAAGCTTGTGAAAGAAAAAAATAGAAAGAAAAAGAAAAAGCAAGCAAAAAAAGCCATTAGCCCTTAAAACCAAAAGGCAAGGGTAAAAATGATCCAAGGCTTTGAGCATCAATGGATAGGAGGGCCCAAGAAAATAAAATCCAGGCCAAAGCGGCTAATTCAAGTTGTCCCTAACCATGTGCTTGTGGCATGCAGGTCCAAGTGAAAAGCTTGAGACTGAGTGGTTAAAGTCGTGATCCAAAGCAAAAAGAGTGTGCTTAAGAACTCTGGACACCTCTAACTGGGGACTTTAGCAAAGCTGAGTCATAATTTGAAAAGGTTCACCCAGTTATGTGTCTGTGGCATTTATGTATCCGGTGGTAATACTGGAAAACAAAGTGCTTAGGGCCACGACTAAGACTCATAAAAGTAGCTGTGTTCAAGAATCAACATACTTAACTAGGAGAATCAATAACACTATCTGAAATTCTAAGTTCCTATAGAAGCCAATCATTCTAAACTTCAAAGGATAAAGTGAGATGC
>NC_029772.3:53063180-53066575 GCF_000817695.3 Arachis duranensis | reverse complement strand
TTTATAGTATATTCTCTTCTTTTTATCCTATTTGATTTTCAGTTGCTTGGGGACAAGTAACAATTTAAGTTTGGTGTTGTGATGAGCGGATAATTTATACGCTTTTTGACATTGTTTTTAGGTAGTTTTTAATAGGTTCAAGCTACTTTTAAGGATGTTTTCATTAATTTTTATGCTAAATTCACATTTTTGGACTTTACTATGAGTTTGTGTGTTTTTCTGTGATTTCAGGTATTTTCTGGCTGAAATTGAGGGACCTGAGCAAAACTCTGATAAAAGGCTGACAAAGGATTGCTGATGCTGTTGGAATCTGACCTCCTTGCACTCGAAATGGATTTTATGGAGCTACAAAACTCCAAATGGCGCACTCTCAACGGCGTTGGAAAGTAGACATCCAGAGATTTCTAGCAATATATAATAGTCCATACTTTATTCGGGAATTGATGACGTAAATTGGCGCTCAATGCCAGTTCCATGCTGCATTTTGGAGTCAAACGCCAGAAACACGTCACGAACCAGAGTTGAACGCCCAAAACACGTTACAACTTGGCGTTCAACTCCAAGATAAGGCTCAGCTCGTGTAACATTTAAGCTCAGCCCAAACATACACCAAGTGGGCCCCGGAAGTGGATTTATGCATCAATTACTTACTTCTGTAAACCCTAGCAGCTAGTTTATTATAAATAGGACTTTTTACTAGTGTATTAGACATCTCTGGACGCCTAGTCCTTAGACCTTCATGGGGGCTGGCCATTCGGCCATGCCTGGACCTATCACTTATGTATTTTCAACGGTGGAGTTTCTACACACCATAGATTAAGGGTGTAGAGCTCTGCTGTACCTCAAGTTTTAATGCAATTACTATTATTTTCTATCAAATTCGATTTATTCCTGTTCTAAGATATTCGTTGCACTTCAACTTGATGAATGTGATGATCCGTGACACTCATCATCATTCTCACCTATGAACGTGCGTGATTGACAACCACTTCCGTTCTACATTAGGCCGGGCGCATATCTCTTGGATTCCTTAATCAGAATCTTCGTGGTATAAGCTAGAATTGATGGCGGCATTCATGGGAATCCGGAAAGTCAAACCTTGTCTGTGGTATTCCGAGTAGGATTCCGGGATTGAATGACTGTGACGAGCTTCAAACTCCTGAAGGGTAGGCGTTATTGACAGATGCAAAAGAATCACTGGATTCTACTCCAACCTGATTGAGAACCGACAGATGATTAGTCATGCTGTGACAGAGCATTTGGACCTTTTTCACTGAGAGGATGGGATGTAGCCATTGACAACGGTGATGCCCTACATACAGCTTGCCATGGAAGGGATTAAGAAGGATTGGATGAATGTAATAAGAAAGTAGAGATTCAGAAGGAACACAACATCTCCATGCACCTATCTGAAATTCCCATCATTGGATTACATGAGTAACTTTATCTTTATTTCCTATTTATTTTATTTATCTTTTAATTATCTAATCTCCCATAGTCATGGATAAGCCGGACTGAGATTTACAAGATGACCATAGCTTGCTTCATACCAACAATCTCCGTGGGATCGACCCTTACTCACGTAAGGTATTACTTGGACGACCCAGTGCACTTGCTGGTTAGTTGTGCGGAATTGTGACAAAGTGTGATTCATGTTTGAGAGTACCAAGTCTTTGGAGCCATTGTTGATGATCACAATTTCGTCCACCAGTGGCCACTCCATATCATCCACAGACAAATGGGCAAGCTAAAGTCTCTAATAGAGAACTTAAAAGAATCCTGGAACAGACTGTGATTAACCGTAGAAGGGATTGGGCAAGAAGCTTGGATGATGCGCTGTGGGCATACAGAACAGCATTCAAGACCCCTATAGGGACTTCTCTATACCAGCTTGTGTATGGAAAGGCATGTCACTTGCCAGTGGAACTGGAACATAAGGCCTACTGGGCAACCAGATTCCTAAACCTTGATGCCAAGTTAGCTAGAGTAAAACGATTGCTCCAGTTAAATGAGCTAGAGGAATTTAGACTCAATGATTTCGAGAATGCAAAAATTTATAAAGAGAAAGCAAAAAGATGACACGATAAGAAATTGTCATCCAGAGTCTTTGAGCTAGGGCAGAAAGTTCTGCTATTTAATTCTAGGCTCAGATTATTCCCCGAAAAATTGAAATCCCGATGGAGAGGACCATATGTGATTAAAAGTGTGTCACCATATGGATACGTAGAGCTCCGGGATAATGATTCTAACAAAAATTTCATTATTAATGGACAGAGAGTCAAACATTATCTTGAAAGCAATTTTGAGCAAGAATGCTCAAAACTGAGACTTAACTAAACCTCAGTGATAGTCCAGCTAAAGACAATAAAGAAGCGCTTGCTGGGAGGCAACCCAGCCATTTACAAAGCTTATTTGTTAATTAATTGATTTTTACAGGTATATGTCAAGTATCTTCAAGGTAAAATAGCAAATGCTCAAGTTCACAGAGTTACAGAAGGATTCAGAGGATAAAACAGCAAAAAAGGAAGCTCACTGGTGCGAAAAAGCCAGTAAAAGCTGTGTTTGGGCATTGAACGCCCAAAAGAAGCACCTACTGGGCATTCAACGCCAGTAAGGATAGCCATTTGAGCGTTAAACGCAGAAAGGAGCATCTTCTGAGCGTTGAACACCAGAAAGAAGCACCTTCTGGGCATTCAACGCCAGATTTACAGCATCTTGGGCGTTCAGAAAAATGTCCAGTGACAAAGGACTTCCTGGCATTCAACACCAGAAAGAAGCAGCAGCTGGGCGTTGAATGCCCAGGAGAAGCTGCACATGGGCGTTAAACGCCCAAAACATGCAGTGTTTGGGCGTTTAACGCCAGGTTGTTGGGGAGGAGGTAAATTCATTTCTACTTCACAATTTTTTAATTTTTTACATCTCAGTTCATGATTTCTTGCATAAACATGTTACAAACTCTCATCCTTCAATTCCAAAAATTTTAATCCTAATTTCTACAATCCTTTTTTCAAAAATATCAAATGTATCTTAATCCATAAACACAAATCTTTTTCCAATCTAATCCAACTCTTTTTCAAATCTTTTTCAAAACTCATCTATCTTTTTGAATTCTTTTCAAATCCTTTTTAATTTCTTCTCATATCTTTTTCAACTCATCATATCTTTTGAATTTTGAAATTACCTCTCCCTCTATTCATCTCCTTTCCTTTCTTTTGCTTGAGGACAAGCAAACCTTTAAGTTTGGTGTGATTTGCCATGATCACTGAGCTAAAACTCATCAAGATCATGGCACCTAAGGGAACAGAAAGAGCAAGGATGTGACTTGAAGGAACTGAAGCGTCAGAAATTATCTCTTGAAGGATCAAGAACCCCACAGACTAGAGGAACACCCACTT
>NC_029772.3:53050036-53062858 GCF_000817695.3 Arachis duranensis | reverse complement strand
TTCTGAATGAATGCTTGAACAGTGCATATTTTTTATATTGAATTTTATGAATGTTAAAATTGTTGGCTCCTGAAAGAATGATGAACAAGAGAAATGTTATTGATGATCTGAAAAATCATGAAATTGATTCTTGAAGCAAGAAAAACAGTGAAAAACAAGCTTGCGAAAAAAAATGAAAAGTCAGTATTCTGCGAAAAAAAGCAAAAGAGGTAGAAAAAGCCAATAGCCCTTTAAACCAAAAGGCAAGGGTGAAAAGGATCCAAGGCTTGCTTTGAGCATTAATGGATAGGAGGGCCCAAGGAAATAAAATCCAGGCCTAAGCGGCTAATCAAGCTGTCCCTAACCATGTGTTTGTGGCATGTAGGTCCAAGTGAAAAACTTGAGATTGAATGTTTAAAGTCGTGATCGAAGGCAAATGAGTGTGCTTAAGAACTCTGGACACCTTTAATTGGGGACTTTAACAAAGCTAAGTCACAATCTGAAAGGTTCACCCAGTTATGTGTCTGTGGCATTTATGTATCCGGTGGTAATACTGGAAAACAAAGTGCTTAGGGCCATGGCCAAGACTCATAAAGTAGCTGTGTTCAAGAATCAACATACTAAACTAAGAGAATCAATAATACTATCTAAATTCTGAGTTCCTATGGATGCCAATCATTCTGAATTTCAAAGGATAAAGTGAGATGCCAAAACTGTTCAGAAACAAAAAGCTACTAGCCCCGCTCATCTAAATTAGAATTTAAGCTTCAGTTAAAACTTTGAGATATTATTTCTTCTTAATTTCTTTTTATCTTATTTTATTTATCTAGTTGCTTGGGGACAAGCAACAGTTTAAGTTTGGTGTTGTGATGAGCGAATATTTTATACACTTTTTGGGGGGTAATTTCATATAGATTTTAGCATGTTTTGATTAGTTTTTAATAGAATTTTATTAGTTTTTTAGCAAAAATCACATTTCTGGACTTTACTATGAGTTTTTCTATTTTTCTATGATTTCAGGTATTTTCTGGCTGAAATTGAGGGAGCTGAGCAAAAATCTTATTTAGGCTGAAAAAGGACTGCTGATGCTATTGGATTCTAACCTCCCTGCACTCGGGATAGATTTTTTTGAGCTACAGAAGTCCAATTAGCGCGCTCTTAATTGGGTTGGAAAGTAGACATCCAGGGATTTCCATCAATATATAATAATCCATACTTTGCACAAAGATAGATGATGTAAACTGGCATTCAACGCCAGTTCTATGTTGCAGTCTGGCGTCCAGCGCCAGAAACAGGTTACAAGTTGGAGTTCAACGCCAAAAACACGTTACAACCTGACGTTCAACTCCAGAAACAGCCTAGGCACGTGAGAAGCTTAAGTCTCAGCCCCAGCACACACCAAGTGGTCCCCAGAAGTGGATTTCTGCACCAATTATCTTAGTTTGCTCATTTTCTGTAAACCTAGGTTACTAGTTTAGTATTTAAACAACTTTTAGAGACTTATTTTGTATCTCATGACATTTTTAGATCTGAATTTTATACTCTTTGACGGCATGAGTCTCTAAACTTCATTGTTGGGGGTGAGGAGCTCTGCAGCGTCTCGATGAATTAATGCAATTATTTATGTTTTTCCATTCAAACATGCGGGTTCCTATCTAAGATGTTCATTCGCGCTTAACTATGGAGAAGGTGGTGATCCGTGACACTCATCACCTTCCTCAATCCATGAACGTGTGTCTAACAACCACCTCTGTTCTATATCAGATTGAATGAGTATCTCTTAAATTCCTTAACCAGAATCTTCGTGGTATAAGCTAGAATTGATGGCGGCATTCAAGAGAATCCGGAAAGTCTAAACATTGTCTGTGATATTCCGAGTAGGATTCTGGGATTGGATGACTGTGACGAGCTTCAAACACGCGAGTGTTGGGCATGATGACAAACGCAAAAGAATCAATGGATTCTATTCCGACATGATCGAGAACCAACAGCTGATTAGCCGTGCTATGACAGAGCATTTGGACCATTTTCACTGAGAGGATGAGAAGTAGCCATTGACAACGGTGACACCCTACATAGAGCTTGCCATGGAAGGAACTTTGCACTTTTGCATGAGTTGAATATTATATTACAAGAATTCAGAAGACAAAGCATCTCCAAAACTCCAACATATTCTCCATTATTGCACAACAAGTAATTATTTCAAGCTCTTTTATTTTTTTAGTAATTCAAACTGATAATTATAATTGATTTCCTGACTAAAATAATAAAATAAACATAGCTTGCTTCAAACCAACAATCTCCGTAGGATTCAACCCTTACTCACGTAAGGTATTACTTGGACGACCCAATGCACTTGCTAGTTAGTTGTGCGGATTGCAAAAGTGTGATTGCAATTTCGTGCACCACGGAGGTATGTGTAGTTAAGTGGTGATGTAGAGGTATGTTTAATAATGTGGTGATATGGAGGGGTGTGTATGTAATTGGTGATGTGGAGGTATGATGAAAAGAACGAAAAAGAGAAACCATGAATGGAAAAGATAATTAAAATGGATAATGAATCATGAAGAGTGTACGACGAATGGGCTTCATGCCAAACTGCTAATGCGGAAGTGCTTGCCTGACTGATAGCCGAAGGTTGCTAATGCAGGAATATCTGCCCAACTAATAGCATATGGAATTTGAATGGGCCTTGTGCCAAACTGCTAATGCGAAAGGGCCCGCCTAACTGATAGCTTGAGATAGCTAATGCGGGAATGTTCGCCTAACTGATAGCAATGTTCCTTACTGTGATACACATTGAAATGTTATTATAATGAGGCCTAATTGACATGGGTAACCGTGATGCCAAGGTGTCAAATTGACACAGTATAGAGACCATATTTGGGGTTCACTCCGAGTAACGTCGGGTTGCGGGTAGACAACCGACGCATGAGCTCATGGCCTGCACTAGGAAGACATGCATCATGTGCATTTGTATATTTTGTTTGAGCGTGAATTATCTTGGCTTGCTTAATTATTTATTCACGTTAATCGCTAATTGCCTACTTGTTATATATGCTTTCTGTATGTGTTTGACTTGTCTGTTTTGTCTATCTATGCAAATTTATTGGAGTTGGAGGAACGGAGGAAAGGCGAAGAGATTGAGGGTTTTGATTAGATGTTGATCAAGTTTAGAACTTTAGAGACCTATGATAAACTATTATTTTATGATTTACATTATGTTTAATTGTGTGGTTTTATCAAGTCTTCACCCACTTATTCATATGATTTGAATGTATTTACAATTCCTTCATGAAAATGTTCTATGGTTGAAATCTTGCTTCCTAAAGATCTTTTAATTGTATATTTTTAGTCTCCTTTATACCATTCGATGTCGTGATCTGTGTGTTAAGTGTTTCAGGCTTCATAGGGCAGGAATGACTTAGAGAATGGAGAGGAAGCTTGCAAAAATGGAAGGAACACAAGAATTGAAGAGATGACCAGCGAGAAGTGACGTGGGCGCATGGCTCACGCGACCGTGCGAAATGGAGAAATTCACAGCGACGCGAACGCGTACCTGACGCAAACGCGTGGATTGAAAGCTGCACGAGTGACGCGAATGTGTGGACAACACGCACGCGTGTCACGGAAAATGCTGAGTGACGCGAACGCGTGGACGACGCGGTCGCGTGACGTGCGCGATCTGCAGAATTACAGAAGTCGCTGGCATAGATTCTGGGCTGCATTTTAATTCAGTTTTTGGCCCAGAAATGCAGATTAGAGCCAGGGAACATGCAGAGATAAAACAACATTCATTCTAGATAATTCTTAGTTTTTTGAGATCTGATTTTACTCCTCCTCTAGGTTTTCTCTCTACACACTCATAGTTCTTAGGATTTGGTCTTTATTGCTTTTTGGCTTGGAATATTGAGAAGAGTTATTATCTCCGCGAGACTTCATCACTCTAGTTTGTTCTCTTTACTTGTTGCTTACTCTTTCATATCCTTAATTTTTCCAGAGTTACAATTGGATTATTTTTAGAATTTATTAATACAAGAACCATTTTTATTTTTAATTGAACTTTTTGATTATTTTCTATCATGTCTTTCCTTATTCCTTATTTTTACTTTATGAAATTTACATCCATGATGAGTGAGTAGTTCTCTAACTTGATTGGGAGTTAATTGGAAGGAGACCCTTGAGTTGGAATGCTCAATAGTAAAATTGTAATTGGGTTTATTGTTGGATGGCTCTCTAGTCACTGACACTAATCATTTCCAAGGGAGAGGATTAGAACTTGTGAATAGAAGTAGACTTCCAACTTACTTGACTTTCTTTTACCTAGTAAAGGATAACTAAGTAGAACAACCTTTAATTATCAATTGATCTTGGGAAAATTCCAACAAGGATAGAACTTCCGATTAATCTACTCCTGGTCAAGGTTTTTATTTAAATTACATCAATTCTCTAATTTAATTTCCTGTCTTTCAAACTCAAAACCATTTTGGAAAACCTCTGATTAATAAGATAGCACATCTTCCTGCAACTCGTTGGGAGACGACCTGGGATTCATACTCCCAGTATTTTAGTTCTAATTTTGTGACAACACTTCTAAATTGATAAGCGGATTTTTGTTAGTTAAGAACTGTACTTGCAACGTATCACTCATATTAATTTCTTAATCTGCCAATTTTCGCCACGTCAATTTCTTAATCTTAACCAGGGTGTATTGCAGTAAGTTGCGCTGGAGTTGGGCTGAACTCATGCTAGACGCACAAGCCCTACCACGCATACGCGTACCCCACGCGTCTGTGCCGTTTTCAAAGTTTGGCCATTCACGCGATCGCGTCAACCACGCGAACGCGTCACCCTCAAAAGTGGCAATATGATTTTTGAATAGAGAGTTGTGCGAGCGCGAGGCTGCCCTCGCGCCACTAGCATAAATGATATCACGCGTTTGCGTGACCGACGCGTCCGCGTCACTTCACTTAAGCGCTAGCCGCGCGAACGCGTGACCCACGCGTCCGCGTCGCATGCGCCGCACAACTTCTTCAAATATGCCAGATTATCTTATCTTTTCTTCCCCAAATCCTACTTCCCCCCTTCTTATTTCTTTTTCCCTCATTCTTCCTTCTTCCTTTTTTCTTCCCTTCCACTCTCTCTCTTCCCACCATTATCAAGGTTTTTCTTTTCTTCTTCCCTCTTCTATTCTTATTCTTATTTTTATGTTTTCTTTTTTTTCTTTTTCTTTTTACCTTCATTATATATGTTCTCTTCTTCTCTCTTCTTCTTGTAATTGGTGTTGAATATTTATTTGGGTCATTAATTATTTTCTATACTTTGCTTGTGGATTGTTGAGAAATTGTTTGACAATTATATATTATTTTTATAAGATTGCTTGCATGTTCAATTTAATACTTTCTATACCTTATTCACCATGCATGCTATGTGTTTGTGAAAATGCTCGTATGGCATTATGCACTATTTTTAGATTTCTTTCAATCTACTACTCTAAATGCTTGCTTTTCACAAATACCCTTTCTATATTTTATTGATTAAATAAAATTGTTATTACAAATAGATTGTTAGTTTGATAGACTTGGTAATCTAACTTGGACATTGAACGCTTGATCTATGCTACTCATGCCTTTGCCGGCATGCCAGTAAATCCCTTGCATTTAACTGTCATCATATGTACTTGCTATATTTCCACTGATGACTTTTCACATGTAGTCATGACCATGTGTTAACGCCATTCTTCTTTACTGTGCGTTGATTACCACCTTTTCCATTCTTTTCCTTGCTATAACCCTTGAAATTTTCATGTCCTTACTCGTTCCCTTTCAGGATGGCCACCAAGAAAGGCAAGGAGAAAGCTACTCCCAAATCAACAGCAAGGAGAGGAACAAAAAGAGCATTAGTGGCAGAGCCATCTTCAACTGCAGTTAAGCCCTCGACAAAACGAATTAAAAGAGGGTTATAAAGGTCGATGAAAAAAAGAAAGCCTTCCCAGCAAATGACACTGTGCGATTTTCCAACCGCTACTGTGAGCAGATGTTTCCCATTCTGGCAGCAAGGAACTACAACAACGAACACCTTCTTATCCTCCCGCCTCGTATTGCTGAATTGTTGAGCCACGCATCAGACACAGACACTGGGGATTCCTATAGAGACAGCCGCGACAGGTTAATCTCTTATGAGTGGTTGAGTTCTACTCCAATTTCCACCTCCTAACCCTGCAGTCTGTATACGTCCGTCAGAAGCAAGTCCCCATTAACGAAGAGGCCATTCAACAAGCCTTAGATCTCCCCCCTGCTCCAGAAGGACTGGACGCATTTCAAGAAACTACACTTAAGCGCCAAACATACCAATTCAACTGGGACGCTGTTCTCAGTGTTATCACACAACCTGGCAGCAGATGGATTTATGGATACCATCGTTCCCGGCCTAAGGGAATATCAGCTTCCGCTCTCACCTTGGAGGCTCACGTATGGGCGCAGATTATGTCCCATTACGTCTTTTTGAGCACTCATGAGTCCTCCTTCAGTGCAGACATGGCCGTTCTACTATGGTGCATCCTCACAGACCAGCCTCTAAACCTACCAAGACACATCTGGAACGCCATGGGACACGTACAAATTGCAGACAACCTACCTTTTCCTGCCTTGGTCTCAGATCTTATCTTAGCGGCCAGAGTCTCCTACAGAGCTGGGGACACCAAAGCCATGCTTCCACGGGATGATCAGTATGTCCCTATCGGGAAATATCTCAGGCCACCATCAGCCACTACCACCCAGTCTGCAGAACAAGCTATAGACATTCCTCCTTCAACACCACAAGCACCTTCATCAAGTCAGCTGCTCCAACAGATACTAGAGAGGTTGGACCGGTAAGAACAGAAAGCGAAGCTACGAGAGCGCCGCAACCAGCACCGATTCAAATACCTCAAAGAGCTACTCACAGGCAACCACAGAGCTGACAAAGACCCAGACACTCCGGACTCCACTTTCTTTACCAACACAGGGAGCCATGACGGTCTCGACTGTGGAGATACTGCTACCAGCCCACCTTTGTTCCAGATAGATGGCACCGAGGACGGTGCAAAGCCTTAAGTGTGGGAAGGTCGGTCAGTACCTGACTTCCGGAGGTAATTTCTCTTCCCTAACACCAATTTTCTCTTTTCTTAGAATAGGATAGATTGCATAATAATAGGATTAATTGCATGCATGTTCTACTTGATTGAAAAGATAATAATTTTCTTTTAAGACCCTATTTTTGAAAATTTTCACTAATTTAAATCAAAACCTTCATGTTAAATTTGTTTGAAGTTGTAATTGGAACATGGTTTTTGAGCTAGAAAATACACAACCTGTGAAACTTTGAGCCTAAATACATGGTTACATTATTTAACCATAAATATTTTTTTTACTTGTGTGTTTACTTCTCTATGATTGTAATCTGAAATTTGTTTTATCCTATATGTCCAATGTTAATGTGTTATATGCATGCATATGATTGAGGCCAATATTTATTAGCTCACTTATCCCAATTAAGCCTACCCTTTTAAATACCTTTGTTAGCCGCTTTGAGCCATTTTAATCCTATTTGTTCTAAATTTTACCACATTACTAGCCTTAAGCAGAAAAACAATTAAATATCCCAATTGAATATTTGGTTAGCTTAAGATAGAAATGGTGTGTTAATTGAGTATGGGAAAATTGTGGGAACAAAGGTTAATAAAGGAATGTGTCATGATAAAATAATGGGAATTTGGGTACCTACTCACGTGAAACCATAAAAGAAAAATTACAAATTTATGTACATTGATAAGCTATATAAAAAAAATATTTTAGTAAATAAGGGGACAAAATTACCCCAATGATAGGTTAAAGTTCAATAATCAATGCACATATGATAAAATTAAAATAAAGGTTGATGCATGAGTATGGAATGTGAAAAGGAACTTCTGGGTAGTTAGGTATGAAATTTGAAGTTATATAGAATAATACATATATGATTAGGTGAAAGCTTGGGTTAATTAAAGATTCAATGTATAAGCTCACTTAACCATATATACCCTTACCCTTACCTTAGCCCCATTACAACCTTGAAAAGACCTCATGATGTTTGCATTGATACATTAAATGTTGTTGATTGGTTAGGTGAAAAATAAAAATTTCAAAGCATGATTAGAGAAGGATAGAGTGATTACCCTATACACTAGAGAGATTAGAGTGCACACACACCATCAGTGAGGGTTCACTGCTTGATTCCATGTCCCTTGCTCTCACGAGCTGTCTTCTTACAAATTTACCTGGTTTTACTGTATAATTTGAACTAGTGGAATCTGCTCCATGTTTTGTCTTAGAGAACTTATTTATTTTTAATCAAATAGACAAAATCATATAGTTGCATTCATCTATGTAGGTTGCATTGCATTGCATGAGTCTTACATGTCCCTATTAATTCATATTTATCTCCTTCAACTAAGCATGAGGACATGCTAATGTTTAAGTGTGGGGAGGTTGATAAACCATTATTTTATGATTTATATTATGTTTAATTGTGTGGTTTTATCAAGTCTTCACCCACTTATTCATATGATTTGCATGTATTTACAATTCCTTCCTGAAAATATTCTATGGTTGAAAACTTGCTTCCTAAAGATCTTCTAATTGTATATTTTTAGTCTTTTTTATAACATTCGATGTCGTGATCTGTGTGATAAGTGTTTCAGGCTTCATAGGGCAGGAATGGCTTAGAGAATGGAGAGAAAGCTTGCAAAAATGGAAGAAACACAAGAAATTGAAGAGATGACCAGCGAGAAGTGACGCGGGCGCATGGCTCACGCGACCGCGTGAAATGGAGAAATTCACAGCGATGCGAACACGTACCTGACGCAAACTCGTGGATTGAAAGCTGCACGAGTGACGCGAATGCGTGGACGACGTGCACGCGTGTCACAGAAAACGCTGAGTGACGCGAATGCGTGGACGACGCGGTCGCATGACGTGCATGATCTGCAGAATTACAGAAGTCACTGGCATAGATTCTGGGCCACATTTTAATCCAGTTTTTGGCCCAGAAACGCAGATTAGAGCCAGAGAACATGCAGAGACAAAACAACATTCATTCCAGATAATTCTTAGTTTTTTGAGATCTGATTTTACTCCTCCTCTAGGTTTTCTTCTACACACTCATAGTTCTTAGGATTTGGTCTTTATTGCTTTTTGGCTTGGGATATTGAGAAGAGTTATTATCTCCATGAGACTTCATCACTCTAGTTTGTTCTCTTTACTTGTTGCTTACTCTTTCATATCCTTAATTTGTTCAGAGTTACAATTGGATTATTTTTAGAATTTATTAATACAAGAACCATTTTTATTTTTAATTGATCTTTTTGATTATTGTCTATCATGTCTTTCCTTATTCTTTATTTTTACTTTGTGAAATTTACATTCATGATGAGTGAGTAGTTCTCTAACTTGATTGGGAGTTGATTGGAAGGAGACCCTTGAGTTGGAATGCTCAAGAGTAAAATTGTAATTGGGTTTATTGTTGGATGACTCTCTAGTCACTGACACTAATCATTTCCAAGGGAGAGGATTAGAACTTGTGAATAGAAGTAGACTTCCAACTTACTTGACTTTCCTTTACCTAGTAAAGGATAACTAAGTAGAACAACCTTCAATTATCAATTGATCTTGGGAAAATTCCAACAAGGATAGAAATTTCGATTAATCTACTTCCGGTCAAGATTTTTATTTAAATTACATCAATTCTCTAATTTAATTTCCCATCTATCAAACTCAAAACCATTTTGGAAAACCTCTGATTAATAAGATAGCACATCTTCCTGCAACTCGTTGGGAGATGACCTGGGATTCATACTCCCAGTATTTTAATTCTAATTTTGTGACAACCCTTCTAAATTGATAAGCAGATTTTTGTTGGTTAAGAACTGTACTTGCAACGTATCACTCATATTAATTTCTTAATCTGCCAATTTTTGCCACGTCAACCTACCCTCATTTATGGTTTTAGCTTTAGTTCCTTAAGATTTATAATCCGATTATTGGCGTTCTAGGATTGCCTTTGGCTTTCCCGGGTCCTTGCTTATTACATATGTGGGCACCTTAACGATACTGAAACCCCCGGTTCTCATCCCATACAATATTGTTGTTTTTCAGATGCAGGTCGAGATGCATCTCGGTGAGCGTCTGGAGTTCCCTCTGCAAGCGAAGTTGGTTATCCTGGGATTACTGTATTTTGTTTTATGCCTTATATATATTTGCTTTGGCCGGTTCTAGCTTCGCGAGCCGGGTCAGAAGCTTTGCTATATATACCTTGGAATTCTTTTCTCATATTATCTCTTATGTATATATATATACTTTTAGAGGCCGTAATACCTTGCCACCTCAGCTTTATGGCTTAAGCATAAGACTTTGTGTGGTAGGGTGTTACATCACTCACTTTACAAATGATTTTTTCTTTTCGGTATATATTTGCAACTTCATTTTTTTACTTCTTAGGTTCATGAAGAATGTGTACCATTTAAACATTAGTAGAAGTTGACATTCAACATTACATTAATATTTCAAAGCATTGTTGATAAATCTTGTATGATTATTTTGTTGGGATAAGCACTACATTGATCCCGATCAAAATTAAAATTGTCCTTAACTTTTTTTTTTGAATTTAAAATGATCCTCAACATTATATTTTAAATTAAAATCATCTTTTTAAAATTTTTTGAAAAACAACAACAATAATAACACAACATTCATATTTTTTTAAAGAAAGAAAAAAAAAATTAAGAGGAAGAGAGAGACTGTAAAAATTGTTATTAATTAATCGATTAATTAAATAATTAAATTATGCAAAATAGGATCCAAAAATTTAGAATGTGAAAATTAGAAGTTTTAAATAGGATATTTGGACTCAGTAGATTTTTCTAAGTTAGAAAATGTAATTTTCTGTGAAAAATCGCATAAAAACTCAAACTAGTAAATGAACTGGCAGTACCAGCTTAAGTTTATTTGGTACTGTGAGAGAATAATTAAAAACAGTAGGAAATCTTAGAAAAACATTTAGAATTAAAAACTGGACACTAATTTTAAAAGTTTGGCCTGAAATTGGACCAAACGGACTAAAAATGCTAACGGGTTAGACCAGGCCCAAGTTGGGCCCAAGCCCAACATATATAAGCACTCAAATGCACCCACTTCAACTCATTACACACTTTTAAGAGAGGGAGAGCTGCTGAAGTGAGAAGAGAGGGAGGGTTTACAAGAAATACTATTCACCTCATCACTTAATTGACCATAACTTGAGTTACGGAGCTCCGATTCGCGTGACGTCAACGGCAACGCGAAGCTCTCATCGAACCCATCACTTCTAACTAAGTATTGTGGTAAGCTTCTTGCAAATCTCTGCCCAGTTTACTGCCCTAAGGAATTTAAAAATTTAGGCTTTTGTTTTGAGTAAATTTTTGTGTTTTGAGGTCTCTAAGGTTGGGCTATTGGTGGTTTGTGCCCCAAACACTATCGAAAAAGGTAAAGAAACTCTTTACCTTATGAAATTGTGTAATTAGAAACTCTAGGTATTGATTTATGGTAATTTATATGGTTCTAGTTACGTTCTTGCACTTGTTGGAGTTAAATTGGAGCATTGGTTCTTGAATTGGTGGCTTGTTGATGAATTGAGGCTTGTTGGAATCAAATATTGGTGTATAAAATATATTGAGAATCGGCCAAGGTATGGTTTCGGTTTTCTCTATATAATATATAATATTTCTAGACACTTAGGCTAGTGGACCTTAGGATAGGATTGAATTGGTTATTGGATTTGATAATGTATGATGGTGCTGTTGATTTGATGAATTGTGATGTTGCGCTTTGATATTGTTATTCATTATTATAGTAAATTTTGATGCTTGTTGATGTTGGTGAAAGTTGAGGAATGTGGAATGATGTATTGAGTGAGACTTTGTGGATAAAGTGAGTGAAAATTGTATGTTGATAGGAAAAGGAATGATATAGAAGGTGTATGAGTAATATTTAGTCAATTGAAAACTGTTTTGGTTTTGATTTGGTTTTGGTTGTGAATGTTTGGAAAAATTGAGAACCTTGTTGTTTTGGTAAAAACCAGTTTTTGGTGAACTTTGACAGATCATAACTTGAGCCTCAAATCTTGAAATTGAATGAACTTTGTTTTAAATTAAATTTGGCTTTGAGAGCTTTAAATTGATATAAAGTTTGTAGAAAATAGATTTTTGTAGAGGAAGTTATGACTGTTCAAAGTTTGGTGCCAAAAACTGAATTCTGCAACATTTGGAATTTTTATAAATCTGGTATGATCTGCATACGCGACAGGGGCACGCAACGCGAGTGGTAGCGCGAAATTGTGATCAATACTTTTCACAAATCAAATAATCCCCGGTGATGAACCCAAAAACTTGGTGTTCAATACCATGGCATAAACACAACTTCGCACAACTAACCAGCAAGTGTACTGGGTCGTCCAAGTAATAAACCTTACGCGAGTAAGGGTCGATCCCACAGAGATTGTTGGTATGAAGCAAGCTATGGTCACCTTGTAAATCTTAGTCAGGAAAACTCAAATGGATATGGGTGATATGCGAATAAAACATAAAGATAAAGATAGAGATACTTATGTAATTCATTGGTGGGAATTTCAGATAAGCGTATGAAGATGCTTGGTCCCTTCCGTCTCTCTGCTTTCCTACTGTCTTCATCCAATCCTTCTTACTCCTTTCCATGGCAAGCTTATGCAAGGGTTTCACCGTTGTCAGTGGCTACCTCCCATCCTCTAAGTGGAAATGTTCAACGCACCCTGTCA
>NC_029772.3:53049774-53050009 GCF_000817695.3 Arachis duranensis | reverse complement strand
TACTCGAGGTACAGCAGAGCTCCACACCTTAATCTATGGTGTGTAGAAACTCCACCGTTGAAAATACATAAGTGATAGTGTCTAGGCATGGCCGAATGGCCAGCCTCCCAAAGAGGGTTCAATCATAAAAACATGATCAAAAGCTCTAAAATGATCCAAAGATGAAAATACAATAGTAAAAGGTCCTACTTATAGAAAACTAGTAGCCTAAGGTTTACAGAGATGAGTAAATGAC
>NC_029772.3:53044385-53049577 GCF_000817695.3 Arachis duranensis | reverse complement strand
GGAATTCTGAGGGTGACTTTGAACGCCGGTTTGGGCCATCAAATCTTGGGCAAAGTATAGACTATCATATATTGCTGGAAAGCCCAGGATGTCTACTTTCCAACGCCGTTGAGAGCGCGCCAATTGGGTATTTGTAGCTCCAGAAAATCCACTTCGAGTGCAGGGAGGTCAGAATCCAACAGCATCTGTAGTCCTTTTTAGTCTCTTAATCAGATTTTTGCTCAGGTCCCTCAATTTCAGCCAGAAAATACCTGAAATCACAAAAAAACACACAAACTCATAGTAAAGTCCAGAAAAGTGAATTTTAACTAAAAACTAATAAAAATATACTAAAAACTAACTAGATCATACTAAAAACATACTAAAAACAATGCCAAAAAGCGTACAAATTATCCGCTCATCAGCGAGCAACCCATTCGGGTTGAGTAACTCGTGTACGTGACCGCTGTCTGCGTACGCGAGCAAACTGATTTTTAACCCATGCATACACGACATAGTGCACGCGACGCATTGCATGCGTACACAAGCTATTAAAAATGAAGCCTTTGCGTATGCGAATTTTAAAACGCGACGTGAGCAACCCATTCAGGTTGGGACACTTGCGTACACGAGCAAGGGGTTACGTATGTGACCACCATTTTTTCAACAGCATGCGTACGCGAGACCCCTGTTTTGCTTAAAAAAAATGATTTCCTTTGTTTTTTTAGGGTTCTCCAAACTTTCTAAACTTCTCCAAGATACAGTTTAAGGGTAATGTTTTGTAGTTAGGCTTAAGGACTTATAAAAGAGAATTAGTGACTTAATTAGATGAATTTTACATGAATTTAGAAAATGTAGACTTAGGTTTCTGGAGTACTAAGGATGGATTAGGTTGAGTGAGGAGGCGAAATATTGTATTGATGATTACTGACAATGAATTGTGGAAGTGGTGGACTCCTGAGTATTAAATGAAATGATTTTGAAAACCATTGATGTATTGTTTTTAAACTGAGATTGTTGAGACGCTATGTGCCTGGCAAGGACGGTTGGTTAATCCAGCTTGTCGAGGTTGCGGTGGTGCTGTAAGGACGGTTGGTTTATCCCGCTTACATTGAGATATAAGGTCCGTGGCAAGAGTATCCTATTCGCATCCCTTCGAAATCACTAGATTATGCAGGCACTATATCCTGGATCGTGTTCGGGGTACGATATCTTGGGGGTTCCCATTATGAGACCGAAGGGCGACATCTCCATAGAGATATGTCGATTTGGCAGTTGAACTGACAATGTGATATCACAGTCAAATAGGATAGGCATTCATCATGTGCACATTCTATCTGTTTGTTTGCTTTGCTGACTTGTATTGTTTGCCTAATTGTATAACATGCCTAATTACTTATTGAATTTCTTGATATACATGCTTATACTTCTGCTTTACGTGCATTGTTATTACTTGTGTTTTCTACTGGGATTGAGGAGGTTTGGAAGGCGGTGGCAATGGGATCGCATGGCGGTTAGGCTGGCGAAGATTGTGGGACAGCAGAGAATTGTTAGATTTAGAAATCCACTAAGTTAGATTACCCTTTTTCATTGTGGTTTTAAAGTTAACATTTTAAATTTACTTATGGTTTAAGCTTGAATCTCATGATAGATATGAAGCTCTAGGATTGCCTCTGGCATCCAGGAGTCTTATATTTTACATCACTAGGCACTGTTACCATACTGAGAACCTCCGATTCTTATACCATATTCTGTTGTTGTTTTTCAGATGTAGGTCGCAACCCACCTCGGTGAGTTGCCTTGATGGTGACAGAGCGAAGGATCCTTGCTATGTTTTGAAGTCTTTTGGTTCATTTTGTTTAGTTTCTCTCACTTTTGTATTTATTTATGCCTTAGAGGCTTACTTTGCTCGAAATATTGTATAAGCTATTTTACCTTCAAAATACTCTGTATGTCAGTATATAACTAGCCGGCTTAAACTCCGCGGGCCGCGGCTAGATTGTTATGCCTATTATACCCTTATATATCTATATATATCTTGATATCTATACGTATATCTTGTGCCTCGATTAGTGTAGTTTCGTGTGAACGTTTTGCGCTTTTGAACTCTATTTTTGAGCTTAATCCTTCATCGGGCTTCAAGAATTATTATTTCTTTCTATATATAAATATGTATAAGCTTTAGAATTGTTATAACCTTTGATAAACCTTTGCTTTATGATGTGAGGTAAGGCTTAGGGTAATTAGGGTGTTATAGAGACAAGAGAGATAGAGTGACCGGCGGAGGTGGAGAAGAAGAATAAAGAAAACGGAGGAGAAATAGATAGTTGGGCAATAGCGGTGAGGGAATTTGCTGCCACTACTGTTGGTTGGGTCATTTGAAAGAGAAATTGAGAAGAGACAGGAAAGAGGAGATCTGAGATCGCTGCTGAAATCGCCGCCATTATTGCTCATGTTCTCCGAAATCATTGCTGAAAAAAGGAAAAAGAAAAAGAGATTTGAAATTGACGTCGCTATTGCTCTCTCTCTCTCTCTCTTTCTCTCTCTCTCTCTCTCTCTCTCTCTCTCTCTCTCTCTTCCTCTCTCAGTTGCATCAATAGCGACGTTGGCACTTAATCCTACCAGCGTCATCCCTTTTCCTCCTCTCTTCTTTTTCCTCTTCCTGATCTCATTTACTTTTTCTTGTTCTCTCTTCTTTTATTTTCTTCTAAATGTGTGTAAGTGGGAAGAAGAACATTAGAATCAAAAGAAGAAAGACTAGGTGGTTTGATGAAAATGGTGAGATGGTGGTGCACGAAATTGTGATCTCTAATAATGGCATTCAACTTGGTATGCGCATCTACTAACTCAGCACTTTCTTCACAACTTCGCACAACTAACTAGCAAGTGCACTGGGTCGTCCGAGTAATAAACCTTACGTGAGTAAGGGTCGATCCCACGGAGATTGTTGGTATGAAGCAAGTTATGGTCATCTTGTAATTCTCAGTTAGGCGAATAATAAATGGTTATGGAGTTTTCGAATAATAATAATAATAAATAAACAGAAAATAAAGATAGAAATACTTATGTAAATCATTGGTAAGAATTTCAGATAAGTAGATGGAGATACTGTGTTCCTTTTGGATCTCTGCAACATACTGCTTTCATACTTTCAATCCTTCTTACTCCTTTCCATGGCAAGCTGTATGTAGGGCATCACCGTTGTCAGTGGCTACATCCCATCCTCTCAGTGAAAATGGTCCAAATGCTCTGTCACAGCACGGCTAATCATCTGTCGGTTCTCGATCATGTTGAAATAGAATCCATTGATTCTTTTACGTTTGTCATCACGCCCAACAATCGCGAGTTTAAAGCTCATCACAGCCATTCAATCCTTGAATCCTACTCGGAATACCATAGACAAGGTTTAGACTTTCCGGATCCTCAAGAGTGGCCGCCAATAATTCTAGCTTATGCCACGAAAATTCTGATTAGAAACTCAAAAGATACTCGCTCTTTCTAAGGTAGAACGAAAGTGTTGTCAGACACGCGTTCATAGGTGAGAATGATGATGAGTGTCACAGATCATCATATTCATCATGTTGAAGTGCAACGAATATCTTAGAACAAGAATAAGCTGAATTGAATAGAAAATAGTAGTAATTGCATTAAAACTCGAGGTACAGCAGAGCTCCACACGCTTAATCTATGGGGTGCAGAAACTCCACCGGTGAAAATACATAAGTGATGAAGGTCCAGGCATGGCCGAGAGGCCAGCCTCCAAAACATGATCAAAGGATCCAAAATACAATTGGTGGACGAAATTGTGATACAAGAGTTCCAGGCACTGTTAGAGAAGCTCACAACTCCGTTCAACTTAACCAGCAAGTATACTGGGTCATCCAAGTAACACCTTACGTGAGTAAGGGTCGATCCCACATAGATTGTTGGTATGAAGCAAGCTATGGTCACCTTGTAAATCTCAGTTAGGCAGATTAAATTGGTTTATGATGAGTTCGAAAATTAATAATAAAATAGAAAATAAAAAGGGATAGAAATACTTATGTAAATCAATAGTGGGAATTTCAGATAAGCGTATGGAGATGCTGTGCTCCTCTCGTATCTCTACTTTTCTATTACATTCATCCCAATGGCTACATCCCATCCTCTCAGTGAAAACGTTCCTATGCTCTGTCACAGCACGGCTAATCATCTGTCGGTTCTCAATCAGGTTGGAATAGAATCCCTTGATTCTTTTGCGTCTGTCACTAACGCCCAGCCTTCAGGAGTTTGAAGCTCGTCACAGTCATTCAATCCCAGAATCCTACTCGGAATACCATAGAAAAGGTTTAGACTTTCCGGATTCTCATGAATGCCGCCATCAATCTAGCTTATACCACGAAGATTCTGTTGGGGAATCTAAGAGATATGCGCCCGGCCTAGAGTAGAACGAAAGTGGTTGTCAATCACGCACGTTCATAAGTGAGAATGATGATGAGTGTCACGGATCATCACATTCATCAAAGTGTAGTGCAACGTATATCTTGGAATAAGAATAAAAGAGAATTGAATAGAAAGTAATAGTAATTGTATTGAAACTTTGAGGTACAGCAGAGCTACACACCCTTAATCTATGGTGTGTAGAAACTCCACTGTTGAAAATACATAAGAGAAAGGTTCAGGCATGGCCGAAAGGCCAGCCCCCATGGTCTAAGGACTAGGTATCCAGAGAGATGGTCCTAAGATCTAAAGTGATCAAAAGATGTCTAATACAATAGTTAAATGTCCTATATATACTAGACTAGCTACTAGGGTTTACATGAGTAAGTAATTGATGCATAAATCCACTTCCGGGGCCCACTCGGTGTGTGCTTGGGCGGAGCTTGATCTATCCACAAGCTGAGGCTTCTCTTGGAGTTGAACTCCAAGTTATAACGTGTTTTGGGCGTTCAACTCCGGATCATGACGTGTTTCTGGCGTTTAACTCTAGACAGCAGCATGTACTTGGCGTTCAACGCCAAGTTACGTCGTCAATTTCCAAATAAAGTGTGGACTATTATATATTTCTGGAAAGCTCTGGATGTCTACTTTTCAACGCTGTTAAAAGCGCGCCATTTGGAGTTCTGTAGCTCCAGAAAAATTCATTTCGAGTGCAGAGAGATCAGATTCCAACAGCATCAGCAGTCCTTTTGTCAGCCTTTTTCAGAGTTTTGCTCAAGTCCCTCAATTTCAGT
>NC_029772.3:53034318-53044317 GCF_000817695.3 Arachis duranensis | reverse complement strand
TAAAAACTACCTAAAAATAATGCCAAAAAGCGTATAAATTATCCGCTCATTACAACACCAAACTTAAATTGTTGCTTGTCCCCAAGCAACTGAAAATCAAATAGGATAAAAAGAAGAGAATATACTATAAATCTCAAAATATCGATGAATATTAGTTCTAACTAGATGAGCGGGACTTGTAGCTTTTTGCTTCTGAACAGTTTTGGCATCTCACTTTATCCCTTGAAGTTTAGAATGATTGGCATCTATAGGAACTCAGAGTTCAGATAGTGTTATTAATTCTCCTAGTTAAGTATGTTGATACTTGAACACAGCTACTTTTATGAGTCTTGGCCGTGGCCCTAAGCAGTTTGTTTTCCAGTATTACCACCGGATACATAAATGCCACAGACACATGACTGGGTGAACCTTTTCAGATTGTGACTCAGCTTCGCTAAAGTCCCCTAGTAGAGGTGTCCAGAGCTCTTAAGCACACTCTTTTTGCTTTGGATCATGACTTTAACCACTCAATCTCAAGCTTTTCACTTGGACCTGCATGCTACAAGCACATGGTTAGGGACAGCTTGATTTAGCCGCTTAGGCCTGGATTTTATTTCCTTGGGCCCTCCTATCCATTGATGCTCAAAGCCTTGGATCCTTTTTACCCTTGTCTTTTGATTTTAAGGGCTGTTGGCTTTTTCTGCTTGCTTTTTCTCTCTCTTTTTTTCGGCACATTCTCTTTTTTTTGCAAGCTTTTGATATTCACTGCTTTTTCTTGCTTCAAGAATCAATTTTATGATTTTTCAGATCATTAATAACATTTTTCTTTTTCATCATTCTTTCAAGAGCTAACAATTTTAACATGCATAAACAGCAAGATCAAAAATATGCACTGTTCAAGCATTCATTCAAAAGACAAAAAGTATTGCCACCACATCAATATAATTAAACTAAATTCAGGGATGAATTCGAAACTCATGTACTTCTTGTTCTTTTGTGTTAGAAACATTTTTCATTTAAGAGGGGTGAAGGATTTATGGAATTATTCATAGCCTTAAGACATAGTTATTAGACACTAATGATCATGTAATAAAGACACAAACATAGATAAACATGAAGCTTAAAAACTGAAAAACAGAGAAATAAGAACAAGAAATGAGTCCAACTTAGTGATGGTGGTGCCTTCTTCTTGAAGGACCAATGATGTCCTTGAGCTCTTCTATGTCTCTTCCTTGCCTTTCTTGCTCCTCCCTCATTGCTCTTTGATCTTCTCTAATCTCATGGAGAATGATGGAGTGCTCTTGGTGTTCCACCCTTAGTTGGTCCATGTTATAACTCAAGTCTTCTAGAGAAGTGTTGAGTTGTTCCCAGTAGTTGTTGGGAGGAAAGTGCATCCCTTGAGGCATCTCAGGGATTTTTTGATGACGAGCTTCCTCATGCATCTCTTGAGATCCATGGATGGCCTCTCTTGTTTGCTCCATCCTTTTCTTAGTGATGGTCTTGTCCCCTTCAATGAGGATGTCTCCTGGATGAGCTAGTGATGAGCGGATAATTTATACGCTCTTTGGCATTGTTTTTAGATAGTTTTTAGTATAATCTAGCTACTTTTAGGGATGTTTTCATTAGTTTTTATGCTAAATTCATGTTTCTGGACTTTACTATGAGTTTGTGTGTTTTTCTATGATTTCAGGTAATTTCTGGCTGAAACTGAGGGACCTGAGCAAAACTCTGATAAAAGGCTGACAAAGGACAGCTGATGCTGTTGGATTCTGACCTACCTGCACTCAAAACAGATTTTCTGGATCTACAAAACTCCAAATGGCGCGCTCTCAATGGCGTTGGAAAGTAGACATCTAGAGCTTTTCAGCAATATATAATAGTCCATACTTTATTCATGATTAGATGACGTAAACTGGCGCTTAACGCCAGTTCCATGATGCATTCTGGAGTCAAATGCTAGGAACACGTCACGAACTAGAGTTGAAAGCCAAAAATACGTTACAACTTGGCGTTCAACTCCAAAAGAAACCTCTGCATGTGTAAAGCACAAGCTCAGCCCAAGCACACACCAAGTGGGCCCCGGAAGTGGATTTCTGCATCAATTACTTACTTCTGTAAACCCTAGTAGCTAGTCTAGTATAAATAGGACGTTTTACTATTGTATTAGACATCTTTGGTCTCAGT
Source organism: Arachis duranensis (assembly GCF_000817695.3). Taxonomy (NCBI): domain Eukaryota; kingdom Viridiplantae; phylum Streptophyta; class Magnoliopsida; order Fabales; family Fabaceae; genus Arachis; species Arachis duranensis. The sequence goes on along the minus strand of NC_029772.3, from coordinate 53,042,154 downwards.
TTTATTTTATTATTCATCTTAGGAGACTATTGATCACGTTTTGGGGGGCTGGCCATTCGGCCATGCCTGAACCTTCATCACTTATGTATTTTCAACGGTGGAGTTTCTACACACCATAGATTAAGGGTGTGGAGCTCTGCTGTACCTCAAGTTTTAATGCAATTACTACTATTTTCTATTCAATTCCGCTTGTTCTTATTCTAAGATATTCGTTGCACTTTAACATGATGAATGTGATGATCCGTGACACTCATCATCATTCTCACCTATGAACGCGTGACTGACAACCACTTCCGTTCTACCTTAGACCGGGTGCATATCTCTTGGATTCCTTGACCAGAATCTTCGTGGTATAAGCTAGATTGATGGTGGCATTCATGATAATTCGGAAAGTCTAAACCTTTTTTGTAGTGTTTCGAGTAGGATTCAGGGATTGAATGACTGTGACGAGCTTCAAACTCGCGATTGTTGGGCGTGATGACAAACGCAAAAAAAATCAAGGGATTCTATTCCAACATGATCGAGAACCGACAGATGATTAGCCGTGCCGTGATAGAGCATTTGGACCTTTTTCACTGAGAGGATGGGACGTAGCCATTGAGAACAGTGATGCCCTACATACAGCTTGCCATGGAAAGGAATAAGAAGGATTGAAGGAAGACAGTAGGAAAACAAAGATCCAACAGGGACAAGCACCTCCACACACTTGTCTGAAATTTCCACCATTGAATTACATGAGTAACTCTATCTTTATTTTTTGTTTTATTTATTATTTGAAAACTCCATAACATTTACTATCTGCCTAACTGAGATTTACAAGATGACCATAGCTTGCTTCATACCAACAATCTCCGTGGGATCGACCCCTACTCACGTAAGGTATTACTTGGACGACCCAGTGCACTTGCTGGTTAGTTGTGCGGAGTTGTGACTAAGTGTAATTCACGTTTGAGAGCGCTACCAAGTTTTTGGTGCCATTGTTGATGATCACAATTTTGTGCACCTAGTTTTTGGCGCCATTGTCGTGGATCGTTCGAGTATGGACAACTGACGGTTCGTCTTGTTGCTCAGATTAGGTAATTTTTTTATTTTTATTTTCAAAAAAAGTTTTCAAAAATATTTTTCAAAATTCCTCACTTGTTTTCGAAAATTTTCAAAGTTTTCAAGAATGAATTCTAGTGTTTCATATAACATGTTTTAGCTTGGCTGGCTATTAAGCCATGTCTAATCCATGGGATTCTGATTGAGGACTTTGAATTCATTACTTTCTTTTTCCTATATGTTTTTCAAAAAAATAAAAGAAAATACAAAAAAATCATAAAATCATAAAAACCAAAAATATTTTGTGTTTCTTGTTTGAGTCTTGAGTCAAGTTATAAGTTTGGTGTCTATTGCATGTTCATCTTATTCTTGCATTTTTTTCCAAAAATTCATGCATTCATAGTGTTCTTCATGATCTTCAAGTTGTTCTTGGTTAGTCTTCTTGTTTGATCTTGATGTTTTCTTGTTTTGTGTCTTTTATTGTTTTTCATATGCATTTTTGCATTCATAGTGTCCATGCATTAAAGAATTCTAAGTTTGGTGTCTTGCATGTTTTCTTTGCATCAAAATTTTTTCAAAAACATGTTTTTGATGTTCATCATGATCTTCAAAGTGTTCTTGGTGTTCATCTTGACATTTATAGCATTCTTGCATGCATCATGTGTTTTGATCTAAAAATTTCATGCATTGAGTCTTTTTTGTGTTTTTCTCTCTCATCATAATTAAAAATTCAAAAATAAAAAAATAACTTTTCCTTTTTTCTCTCAACATTTCGAAAATTTGGGTTGACTTAGTCAAAAAATTTTAAAATTAGTTGTTTCTTGTAAGTCAAGTCAAATTTTCAAATTCTAAAAATCTTATCTTATTAAAACTTTTTCAAAAATCAAATATTTTTCATTTTTTATTTAATTTTCGAAAATTTAAAGTTTTAAAATATTTTTCAAAAATCTTTTTCTTAGTTTTATCTTTATTTTCGAAAATTATGCTAACAATTAATATGATTGATTAAAAAATTTGAAGTTTGTTACTTTCTTGTTAAGAAAGGTTCAATCTTTAAACTCTAGAATCATATCTTTTAGTTTCTTGTTAGTCAAGTAATTAATTTTAATTTTAAAAATTAAATCTATCTTATCTTATTTTTTATATCATATCTTTTTCAAAAATTTGATTTTAAAATATCTTTTCTAAACTTCTTATCTTCTTATCTTTTCAAATTTGATTTTCAAATCTTTTTCAACTAACTAATTAACTTTTTGTTTGTTTCTTATCTTTTTCAAAACCACCCAACTACTTTTTCCTCTCTACTTTTCGAAAATATCTAATCCCTTTTTCAAAATTCTTTTTAATTAACTAATTGTTTTAAATTTTAATTTTAATTCTATCTCAACTTTAATTTTCAAAAATCACTAACTACTTTTTCAAAATTTATGTTTGAAATTCCTTCCCTCTCCTCTTCTTCTACTTATTTATTTATTTACTAACACTTCTCTTCATCTCAAATCACTGCCTCTATCCTCACCCTTGTGTTTGGATTCTCAATTCTTCTTCACTCTTATTCCCTTTCTTCTTCTACTAATAATAAGGAACCTTTTTACTGTGACATAGAGGATTCCTCTTCTTTTTTTGTTCTCTTTTCTTTCATATGAGCAGGAACAAGGAAAAAGACATTCTTGTTGAAGCTGATCCAGAACCTGAAAGGACTCTGAAGAGGAAACTAAGAGAAGCTAAACTACAACAATCCAGAGACAACCTTGCTGAAATTTTCGAACAAGAAAAGGAGATGGTAGTCGAACCCAACAACAATAATGCAAGAAGGATGCTTGGTGATTATACTACACCTACTTCCAAGTTTGATGGAAGAAGCATCTCAATTTCTGCCATTGGAGCAAACAATTTTGAGCTAAAACCTCAACTAGTTGCTCTAATGCAACAGAACTGCAAGTTACATAGACTTCCATCAGAAGATCCCTACCAGTTTTTAACTGAGTTCTTACAGATCTGTGAGACTGTTAAGACTAATGGAGTAGATCCTGAAGTCTACAGGCTCATGCTTTCCCCTTTTGCTGTAAGAGACAGAGCTAGAGCATGGTTGGACTCTCAACCTAAAGATAGCCTGGACTCCTGGGATAAGCTGGTCACGGCCTTCTTGGCTAAGTTCTTTCCTCCTCAAAAGCTGAGCAAGCTTAGAGTGGATGTTCAGACCTTCAAACAAAAAGATGGTGAATCCCTCTATGAATCTTGGGAAAGATACAAACAGATAACCAAAAGATGTCCTTCTGACATGTTTTCAGAATGGACCATGATAGATATATTCTATTATGGTCTATCTGAGTTCTCTAAGAAGTCATTGGACCATTCTACAGGTGGATCCATTCACCTAAAGAAAACGCCTGCAGAAGCTCAAGAACTTATTGACATGGTTGCAAATAACCAGTTTATGTACACTTCTGAGAGGAATTCCATGAATAATGGGACGCCTCAAAGGAAGGGAGTTCTTGAAATTGATGCTCTGAATGCCATTTTGGCTCAGAACAAAATGTTGACTTAGCAAGTCAACATGATTTCTCAAAGTCTGAATGGATGGCAAAATGCATCCAACAACACTAAAGAGGCATCTTCTGAAGAAGAAGCTTATGATCCTGAAAACCTTGCAATGGCAGAGGTAAATTATATGGGTGAACCTTATGGAAACACCTATAATTCATCATGGAGAAATCATCCAAATTTCTCATGGAAGGATCAACAAAAGCCTAAACAAGGCTTTAGTATTGGTGGAAGAAATAGGCTCAGCAATATCAAGCCTTATCCATCATCTTCTCAGCAACAGACAGAGAATTATGAACAGAGTAACTCTAACTTAGCAAATTTAGTCTCTGATCTGTCTAAGGCCACTTTAAGTTTCATGAGTGAAACAAGGTCCTCCATCAGAAGTCTGGAGGCATAAGTGAGCCAGTTGAGTAAGAAAATCACTGAAACTCCTCCTAGTACTCTCCCAAGCAATACTGAAGAAAATCCAAAAAGAGAGTGCAAGGCCATTGATATAATCAATATGGCCGAACCTAGAGAGGAAGGAGAGGACATGAATCCCAATGAGGAAGACCTCATGGGACGTCTCTCAAGCAAGAAAGAGTTCCTTATTGAGGACCCAAGGGAATCTGAGGCTCATATAGAGACCATAGAGATCCCATTAAACCTCCTTCCACCATTCATAAGCTCTGAAGACTATTCTTCCTCTGAAGAGGATGAAGATGTAACTGGAGAGCAAGTTGCTCAATATCTAGGAGCCATCATGAAGCTGAATGCCAAGTTGTTTGGTAATGTGACTTGGGAAGGTGAACCTCCCTTGTTCATTAGTGAACTAGATACATGGGTTCAGCAAACTTTACCTTAAAAGAGACAAGATCCTGGCAATTTCGTAATACCCTGTACCATAGGCACCATGACCTTTGAGAAAGCTCTATATGACCTAGGGTCAGGCATAAATCTTATGCCACTCTCTGTAATGGAGAAGCTGGGGATCATTGAGGTACAGCCTGCCTTATTCTCATTACAAATGGCAGACAAGTCAGTAAGACAAGCTTATGGATTGGTAGAGGACGTGTTGGTAAAGGTTGAAGGCCTTTACATCCCTGCTGATTTTAAAATCTTAGACACTAGGAAGGAGGAGGATGAATGCATCATCCTTGGAAGACCTTTCCTAGCCACAGCAGGAGCTGTGATAGATGTTAACAGAGGAGAATTAGTTCTTCAATTGAATGGGGACTACCTTGTGTTTAAGGCTCAAGGATCTTCTTCTTTAACAATGGAGAGGAAGCATGAAAAGCTTCTCTCAGTACAGAGTCAAACAAAGCCCCCACAATCAAACTCTAAGTTTGGTGTTGGGACTATACATCATTGACCTGATCACCAGTAAGGCTCCATGAGAGCCCACTGTCAAGCTATTGACATTAAAGAAGCGCTTATTGGGAGGCAACCCAATTTTTATTTATCTAATTTTATTTTTATTTTTATTGTTCTTTTATGTTTTATTAGGTTCATGATCATGTGGAGTCACAAAAAATATTAAAATTAAAAATAGAATAAAAAATAGCAGAAGAAAAATCACACCCTGGAGGAAGGACTTACTGGCGTTTAAACGCCAGTAAGAAGCATCTGGCTGGCGTTCAACGCCAGAACAGAGCATGGATCTGGCGTTGAACGCCAGAAACAAGCAACATCCTGGCGTTTAAATGCCTGGAATGCACCCTGAGGAGAGCTGGCGCTGAATGCCAGAAACAAGCATGGAACTGGCGTTTAAGGCCAGAAACATGCTGCACATGGGCATTGAATGCCCAGAACATGCATCACCTTGGCGTTTAAATGCCAGAATTGCATGCAAAGGCATTTTACATGCCTAATTGGTGCAGGGATGTAAATCCTTGACGCCTCAGGATCTGTGGACCCCACAGGATCATCTCAGGATTTATGGACCCCACAGGATCCCCACCTACCATATTCTCCCCTCTTCTCAACATTCATGCTCTCTTTCCAATAAACACTCTTCCCCAAAACCCTTCACCAATCACCTCAATTTCTCTTCCCAATCAACCCCCTTCACCACTCACATCCATCCACTCTTCCCCATAAAACCCCACCTACCTTCAAAATTCAAATTTCTTTCCCACCCAAACCCACCCTAAATGGCCGAACCTACTCCCTCTCCCTTCACTATATAAACCCCTCCATTTTCCTTAATTTTCACACAACACAATACCCTCTTCTACACCTTGGCCGAATAGACCTCCCCTACTCTCCTCCATATTTTCTCTTCTTCTTCTTCTTTTCTTTCTTCTCTTGCTTGAGGGCGAGCAATATTCTAAGTTTGGTGTGGTAAAAGCATAAGCTTTTTGTTTTTCCATTACCATTGATGGCACCTAAGGCCGGAGAAACCTCTAGAAAATGGAAAGGAAAGACAAAAGCTTCCACCTTGGAGTCATGGGAGATGGAAAGATTCATCTCCAAAGCCTATCAAGACCACTTCTATGATGTTGTGGCCAAGAAGAAGGTGATCCCCGAGGGCCCTTTCAAACTCAAGAAAAATGAGTATCCAGAAATCCAACATGAGATCCAAAGAAGAGGTTGGGAAGTTCTAACCAATCCCATCCAACAAGTTGGAATCCTAATGGTCCAAGAGTTCTATGCCAATGCATGGATCACTAGGAACCATGATCAAAGTATGAACCTTAATCCAAAGAACTATCTTACAATGGTTTGGGGGAAATACTTAGATTTTAGTCCGAAAAATGTGAGGTTGGCATTCAACTTGCCCATGATACAAGGAGATTCACACCCCTACACAAGAAGGGTCAACTTTGATCAAAGGTTAGACCAAGTCCTTAGGGACATATGTGTTGAAGGAGCCCAATGGAAAAGAGACTGCAAAGGCAAGCCGGTTCAATTAAGAAGACTGGACCTCAAGCCTGTGGCTAGAGGATGGTTGGAGTTCATCCAACGCTCCATCATCTCCACTAGCAACCGATCTGAAGTTACTGTGGATCGGGCCATCATGATCCATAGCATCATGATTGGAGTGGAAGTAGAAGTTCATAAAGTCATCTCCCTTGAATTCTACAAAATAGCCGATAAGCCCTCTACTTTGGCAAGGCTAGCTTTTTCTCATCTTATTTGCCATCTATGTTACTCAGCTGGAGTCATCATAGAAGGAGACATCCCCATTGAGGAGGACAAGCCCATAGACATCCTCATTGAGGAGGACAAGCCCATCACTAAGAAAAGGATGGAGCAAACAAGAGAGCCCACTCATGGAACCTAAGAGACGCATGAGGAAGCTCATCACCAAGAAATCCTGGAGATGCCTCAAGGGATGCAATTTCCTCCCAACAACTATTGGGAACAACTCAACACTTCTCTTGAAGATTTGAGTTACAATATGGATCAATTAAGGGTGGAACATCAAGAGCACTCCATCATTCTCCATGAAATTAGAGAAGATCAAAGAGCAGTGAGGGAGGAGCAACAAAGGCAAGGAAGAGACATAGAAGAACTCAAGGACATCATTGGTTCTTCAAGAAGAAAGCGCCACCATCACTAAGGTGGATTCATTCCTTATTCTTATTTTTCTGTTTTTCGGTTTTTATGCTTATTATGTCATCTATAATTGTGTATTTGTTACATGATCATTAGTATTTAGTAACTATGTCTTAAGGCTATAAATAATTCCATGAATCCTTCACCTCTCTTAAATGAAAAATGTTTCTATTTCAAAAGAACAAGAAGTACATGAATTTTGAAATTATCCTTGAGTTTAGTTTAATTATATTGATGTGGTGACAATACTTTTTGTCTTCTAAATGAATGCCTGAACAGTGCATAATTTTGATCTTGTTGTTTATGAATGTTAAAATTGTTGGCTCTTGAAAGAATGATGAACAAAGAGAAATGCTATTGATAATCTGAAAAATCATGAAATTGATTCTTGAAGCAAGAAAAAGCAGTGAAAAAGCAAAAGCTTGCGAAAATTTTTTTTTTGAAAGAAAAAGAAAAAGCAAGCAGAAAAAGCCAATAGCCCTTAAAACCAAAAGGCAAGCGTAAAAAGGATCCAAGGCTTTGAGCATCAATGGATAGGAGGGCCCAAGGAAATAAAATTCAGGCCTAATCGGCTAAATCAAGCTGTCCCTAACCATGTGCTTGTGGCATGCAGGTCCAAGTGAAAAGCTTGAGACTGAGTGGTTAAAGTCGTGATCCAAAGCAAAAAGAGTGTGCTTAAGAGCTCTGGACACCTCTAACTGGGGACTT
>NC_029772.3:53033151-53034144 GCF_000817695.3 Arachis duranensis | reverse complement strand
AGAATCAACAAACTTAACTAGGAGAATCAATAACACTATCTGAAATTCTAAGTTCCTATAGATGCCAATCATTCTAAACTTGAAAGGAGAAAGTGAGATGCCAAAACTGTTCAGAAGCAAAAAGCTACAAGTCCCGCTCATCTAATTAGAATTAAAATTCATTGATATTTTGGGATTTATATATTCTCTTCTTTTTATCCTAATTTATTTTCAGTTGCTTGGGGACAAGCAACAATTTAAGTTTGGTGTTGTGATGAGCGGATAATTTATATGCTTTTTGGCATTGTTTTTAGATAGTTTTTAGTATAATCTAGCTACTTTTAGGGATGTTTTCATTAGTTTTTATGCTAAATTCACATTTATGGACTTTACTATGAGTTTGTGTGCTTTTATGTGATTTTAGGTAATTTCTGGCTGAAACTGAGGGACCTGAGCAAAACTCTGATAAAAGGCTCACAAAGGACTGCTGATGCTGTTGGATTCTGACCTACCTTCACTTGAAATGGATTTTCTGGGGCTATAGAACTCTAAATGGCGGGCTCTCAATGGCGTAATAAAGTAGACATCCAGAGCTTTCCAGCAATATATAATAGTTCATACTTTATTCGTGATTAGATGACGTAAACTGGCGCTCAACGCCAGTTCCATGCTGCATTCTGGAGTCAAACGCCAGGAACACGTCACGAACCAGAGTTGAACGCCAAAAACACGTCACAACTTGGCGTTCAACTCCAAAAGAAGCCTCTGCACATGTAACGCTCAAGCTCAGCCCAAGTACACACCAAGTGGGCCCCAGAAGTGGATTTTTGCATCAATTACTTACTTCTGTAAACCCTAGTAGCTAGTCTAGTATAAATAGGACGTTTTACTATTGTATTAGACATCTTTGGTCTCAGTTTTATTTTATTATTCATCTTAGGAGACTGTTGATCACGTTTTGGGGGGCTAGCTATTCGGCCATGCCTGAACCTTCATCACTTATGTATTTTCAAC
>NC_029772.3:53029670-53032610 GCF_000817695.3 Arachis duranensis | reverse complement strand
GGCTATTTTGTAGAATTCAAGAGAGATGACTTCATGAACTTCTACTTCCTCTCCAATCATGATGCTATGGATCATGATGGCCCGATCCACAGTAACTTCAGATCGATTGCTAGTGGGGATGATGGAGCGTTGGATGAACTCCAACCATCCTCTAGCCACAGGCTTGAGGTCCAGTCTTCTCAGTTGAACCGGTTTGCCTTTTGAGTCTCTTTTCCGTTGAGCTCCTTTTACACATATGTCCATAAGGACTTTGGTCCAACCTTTGATCAAAGTTGACCCTTCAAGTGTAGGGGCGTGTATCTTCTTGCATCATAGGCAAGTTGAATGCCAACCTCACATTTTCCGGACTGAAATCTAAGTATTTCCCCCGAACCATTGTAAGATAATTCTTTGGATTCGAGTTCACACTTTGATCATGGTTCCTAGTGATCCATGCATTGGCATAGAACTCTTGAACCATTAAGATTCTGACTTGTTAAATGGGAGAGGGGTTTATATAGTGAAGGGAGAGGGAGTAGGTTCGGCCATTTAGGGTGGGTTTGGGTGGAAAAAGGGATTTTAAATTTTGAAGGTAGGTGGTGTTTATGGGGAAGAGTGGATGGATGTGAGTGGTGAAGGGGTGATGGGGAAGAGTGTTTATTGGATTGTGTGAAAAGGAGAGAGAGGGTGAGTTGAGGTAGGTAGGGATCCTGTGGAATCCACAGATCCTGAGATGATCCTGTGGGGTCCACAGATCCTGAAGTGTCAAGGATTTACATTCCTGTAACAATGAGGCATGTAAAATGCCCTCTGCATTCAATCCTAGTGTTTAACACCAGATTGGTGCTTGTTTGTGGCATTAAACGCCAGTTCTATGCTTGTTTTGGGCGTTCAACGCAAGTCTGCAGCATGTCTTTGGCGTTAAACGCCAGCTCCATGCTTGTTTCGGCGTTTAATTCCAGCTTTCCTCAGGGTGAAATCCTGGCATTTAAACGCCAGAATGCTGCTTGTTTCTGGCATTTAACGCCAGAAAGATGCTCTGTTCTGGCATTGAACACCAGCCAGATGCTCCTTACTGGCGTTTAAATGCCAGTAAGCCTTTCCTCAAGGGTGTGCTGTTTCTTCTGCTTTTTTTGATTCAGTTTTTAATTTTTGTATTTATTTTGTGACTCCACATGATCATGAACCTAATAAAACATAAAAGAATAATAAAATAAAAAATTAGATAAATAAAAATTGGGTTGCCTCCCAATAAGCGCTCCTTTAATGTCACTAGCTTGACAGTGGGCTCTCATGGAGCCTCACAGGTGATCAGGTCAATGTTGTAGACTCCCAACACCAAACTTAGAGTTTGAATGTGGGGAGTCAACACCAAACTTAGAGTTTGGTTGTGGCCTCCCAAACATCTATTACAGCTCCTGCTGTGGCTAGGAAAGGTCTTCCAAGGATGATGCATTCATCCTCTTCCTTCCTATTGTCTAAGATTATAAAATCAGCAGGGATGTAAAGGCCTTTAACCTTTACTAACACGTCCTCTACTAATCCATAAGCTTGTCTTTGTGATCCATCTGCCATCTCTAATGAGAATATGGCAGGCTGTACTTCAATGATCTCTAGCTTCTCCATTATAGAGAGTGGCATAAGATTTATGCCTGACCCTAGGTCACACAGAGCCTTCTCAAAGGTCATGGTGCCCATGGTACATGGTATTAAGAATTTACCAGGATCTTGTCTCTTTTGAGGTAGAGTTTGCTGAACCCATGTATCTAGTTTACTAATGAGCAAGGGAGGTTCACCTTCCCAAGTCTCATTACCAAACAACTTGGCATTCAGTTTCATGATGGCTCCTAGATATTGAGCAACTTGCTCTCCAGTTGCATCTTCATCCTTTTCAGAGGAAGAATAGTTTTCAGAGCTCATGAATGGCAAAAGGAGGTTTAATGGGATCTCTATGGTCTCTATATGAGCCTCAGATTCCTTTAGGTCCTCAATAGGAAACTCCTTCTTGCTTGAGAGACATCCCATGAGGTCTTCCTCATTGGGATTCACGTCTTCCTCTTCCTCTCTAGGTTCAGCCATTTTGATTATGTCAATGGCCTTGCACTCTCTTTTTGGATTCTCTTCAGTATTGCTTGGGAGAGTATTAGGAGGAGTTTCAGTGATTTTCTTACTCAGCTGGCCCATTTGTGCCTCCAGATTTCTAATGGAGGAACTTGTTTCACTCATGAAACTTAAAGTGGCCTTAGACAGATCAGAGACTATGTTCGCTAAGCTAGAGGGGCTCTGTTCAGAATTCTCTGTCTGTTGCTGAGAAGATGATGGAAAAGGCTTGCAATTGCTAAGCCTGTTTCTTCCACCATTATTAAAGCCTTGTTAAGGCCTTTGTTGATCCTTCCATGAGAAATTTGGATGATTTCTCCATGAGGAATTATAGGTGTTTTGATAGGGTTCACCCATGTAATTTACCTCTGCCATTGTAGGATTCTCAGGATCATAAGCTTCTTCTTCAGAAGATGCTTCTTTAGTACTGTTGGATGCATTTTGCCATCCATTCAGACTTTGAGAATTCATGTTGACTTGCTGAGTCAACATTTTGTTCTAAGCCAATATGGCATTCAGAGCATCAATCTCAAGAACTCCCTTCCTCTGAGGCTTCCCATTATTCACAGAATTCCTCTTAGAAGTGTACATGAATTGATTATTTGCAACCATGTCAATAAGTTCTTGAGCTTCTGCAGGCATTTTCTTTAGGTAAATGGATCCACCTGCAAAATGGTCCAATGACATCTTAGAGAATTCAGATAGACCATAATAGAATATATCCAGAATGGTTCACTCTGAGAGCATATTAGAAGGACACCTTTTGGTCATCTGCTTGTATCTTTCCCAAGCTTCATAGAGGGATTCACCATCTTTCTGTTTGAAGGTCTGAACATCCACTCTAAGCTTGCTCAGCTTTTG
>NC_029772.3:53015566-53029495 GCF_000817695.3 Arachis duranensis | reverse complement strand
CCCTGCTCCTGCTCATATGAAAAAGAAGAGAACAGAAAAAGAAGAGGAATCCTCTATGTCACAGTATAAAGATTCCTTTATGTTAGTAGAAGAAGAAAAGAATAGAAGAAGGAAAAGAGTTAAGAATCCAAACACAAGGGGGAAGATATTGGGTTTGAATTCTTGAGTGGAAGAGAAGTGTTAGTAGATAAATAAATAGAAGGATTTGAAAGAGGGAGAATTTCGAAAATAAATTTTGAAAAAAGGGAGTTAATGATTTTCGAAATTAAGAGAAGAAATAAAATTAAAATTAAAATTTAAAACAATTAGTTAATTAAAAAGAATTTTGAAAAAGGGGTGAGGAATTTTCGAAAATTAGAGAGAGAATAGTAGTTAGGTGGTTTTGAAAAAGATAAGAAATAGTAAAACAAACAAAAAATCAATTAGTTAGTTGAAAAATATTTGAAATTCAATTTTTTGAAAAGATAGGAGGTTAGAAAGGATTTTTGAAATCAATTTTGAAAAAGATATGATTTGAAAAAAAAGATATTTTTAAAAGATATGATTGAAAATGATATTTTGAAAAAGATTTAATTTCAAAATTTAAAATTGATTACTTGACTAACAAAAAACTAAAAGATATGACTCTAGAATTTAAAGATTGAACATTTCTTAACAAGCAAGTAACAAACTTCAAATTTTTGAATCAATCACATTAATTGTTAGTAAAGTTTTCAAAATTTTGAAATAAAGATAAGAAAAAGATTTTGAAAATCAAAGTTGAAAATTTTTGAAAATAAATAAAAAAATGAAAAAGATTTTGATTTTTGAAAAAGTTTTGAAAAGATAAGATTTTTAAAATTGAAAATTTGACTTGACTTATAAGAAATAGCTAAGTTTTAAAATTTTTTGACTAAGTCAGCTCAAAATTTCGAAAATTATGAGCAAAACAAGGAAAATATATTTTTTTAATTTTTTTTTGAATTTTTAATGATGAGAGAGAAACACACAAGAATGACCCAAAACATGAAAATTTTGGATCAAAACACTTAATGCATGCAAGAACACTTTGAATGTTAAGATGAACATCAAGAACATATTTTTGAAAAAATTTTCAAGAAAAGAAAATATGCAAGACACCAATCTTAGAAATTTTTCATGTTTAGACACTATGAATGCAAAAATGCATATGAAAAACACCATACAACACAAAACAATAAAATATGAAGATCAAACAAGAAAATTCATCAAGAACAACTTGAAGATCATGAAAAATATAATGCATGAATTTTTGAAAAATGCAAGAAAAAGATGAACATGCAATTGGCACCAAACTTAAACATGACACAAGACTTAAACAAGAAACACAAAATATTTTTGGTTTTTATGATTTTATTGATTTTTTTGTATTTTATTTTAATTTTTTTCGAAAACATATAGGAAAAATAAAATAAGAAATTCAAAAATTTTTAATAAGAATTCCAGGAATCTTTGCAATGTTAGTCTAAAGCTCCGATCCAGGAATTAGACATGGCTTAATAGCCAGCCAAGCCTTTTGTGAAAGCTTCTGTCCAAAACACTAGACATGGCCAATGGCCAGCCAAGCTTTAGCATATAAATCAGACATACAACAGCTGATACTGCATTCAACTTCATATACTGATAAGGGGAAGTCTCAATCCAATTGAGTTAGATATGGCTTTTCAGCTAGCCAAGCTTCAACATGCTTCATGAAACACTAGAACTCATTCTTAAAAATTTAGAATAATTTTTTGAAAACAGAAGTAAAAAAAATTTTGAAAGATTTTTGAAAAGTTTTTGAAAATAAAACAAAAAGAAAGTTACCCAATCTGAGCAACAAGATGAACCGTCAGTTGTCCAAACTCAAACATTTCCCGGCAACGGCGCCAAAAACTTGGTGCACGAAATCGTGATCTCTAATAATGGCATTCAACTTGGTATGCGCATCTACTAACTCAGCACTTTCTTCACAACTTCGCACAACTAACCAGCAAGTGCACTGAGTCGTCCAAGTAATAAACCTTACGTGAGTAAGGGTCGATCCCACAGAGATTGTTGGTATGAAGCAAGCTATGGTCATCATGTAATTCTCAGTTAGGCGAATAATAAATGGTTATGGAGTTTTCAAATAATAATAATAAATAAACAGAAAATAAAAATAGAAATACTTATGTAAATCATTGGTAAGAATTTCAGATAAGTATATGGAGATGCTGTGTTCCTTTTGGATCTATGCAACATACTGCTTTCATACTTTCAATCCTTCTTACTCCTTTCCATGGCAAGCTGATTGTAGGGCATCACCGTTGTCAATGGCTACATCCTATCTTCTCAGTGAAAATGGTCCAAATGCTCTGTCACAGCACGGCTAATCATCTGTCGGTTCTCGATCATGTCAGAATAGAATCCATTGATTCTTTTGCGTTTGTCATCACGCCCAAAAATCACGAGTTTGAAGCTCGTCACAGCCATTCAATCCTTGAATCCTACTCGGAATACCACAGACAAGGTTTAGACTTTTCGGATCCTCAAGAGTGGCCGCCAATAATTCAAGCTTATACCACAAAGATTCTGATTAGAAACCCAAGAGATACTTGCTCTTTCTAAGGTAGAACGGAAGTGGTTGTCAGTCACGCGTTCATATAAAATACATAAGTGATGAAGGTCAAGGCATGGCCGAGAGGCCAACCTCCAAAACGTGATCAAAGGATCCAAAATACAATTCAGAGATTATCCAAAGACGTCTAATACAATAGTAAAATGTCCTATTTATACTAGACTAGCTAATAGGGTTTACAGAATTAAGTAATTAATGCAGAAATCCACTTCCGAGACCCACTTGGTGTGTGCTTGGGTTGAGCTTGAGCTTTACACATGCAGAGGCTTCTTTTGGAGTTAAACGCCAAGTTGTAACGTGTTTTTGGCGTTTGACTCCAGAATGCAGCATGGAACTGGCGTTGAGCGCCAGTTTGCGTCATCTAATCTCGAAGCTATGGATGTCTTCCTTCTAACGCCATTGAGAGCGCGCCATTTAAAGTTTTGTAGCTCCAGAAAATCCATTTCGAGTGCAGGGAGGTCAGAATCCAACAGCATCAGCAATCCTTTGTCAGCCTTCTTATAAGAGTTTTGCTCAGGTCCCTCAATTTCAGCTAGAAAATACCTGAAATCACAGAAAAACACACAAACTCATAGTAAAGTCCATAATTGTGAATTTAGTATAAAAACCAATGAAAACATCTCTAAAAGTAGCTAGATCTTACTAAAAACTACCTAAAAATAATGCCAAAAAGCATATAAATTATCCGCTCATCAGATGGTTAGTGAGGTAAGGGTAAAATAGTCAAAAAGAATTATTTTATTTATATTTTTTATTATTTTACATATTTTCATAGCACATTTAAGATAATAAGAAAATACACAATATTTTTGGTACACATCTAAAATTCGTTCAAATTTGTGCTTATATTTTTCTTAACCTAAATATTCTTCTAACACATCCAAAATAATAAGATAACACACAAAATACTTTTAGTACACTGAAGCCTGAAACACTTAATACACGGATCATGGCATCAAATGGTATAAAGGAGAATTAAAATATGTAATTAAAAGATCTCTAGGAAGCAAGTTTTCAACCATAGAACTAACCTAGGAAGGAATTGTAAAATCATGCAATCATATGAATAAGTGGGCAAGAATTTGATTAAAATCACTCAATTAAACACAATATAAACCATAAAATAGTGGTTTATCATACACATCCAAATTTTGTTCAAGTTTGTGCTTATATTTTCTCAACATAAATATTTGAGTAAAGTGACAATTAGATCCTCAAAGATGTTGATCTTGGATGAATTAGTCCTTGAAAAAAGAGTGCCAATTAAGTCCTCCAAGATAGTAAACGGTGGACATGTATGTCCTTCTGTCAATAAATAGTGCGAAATAAAACGGAATTGTCCACGTATTTTGGTTTTTACAGTGGTGCATGTCTCGTTACTGTCATATCAGCAGAAAAACGATGTAGTTTTGGACAGTAAAACATTTATTGTCTTTGAGTTTTTATATACCTTTTATCAGCAGCTCTTTATTTATGACAAATTGTATCAAAATAAGTGAAGTTTCGCTCTAAAAGTTGTTATCTACATGACTATCTTTAATAGATAGACACGTCAGAGTAATTAATAGTACATATAAGCATCACCGTTAAGTTTTAGTCAATGCATTGATAGAAGGACATCATGTGTCCACCGTTTGCTATCCTGGAGGATCAAATTGGTACTTTTTTTAGGGACTAATTAGTCTAAAGCCAAAATTTTCAGGGACATAATTATCACTTTACTCTTAATATTTTTTAATACATGTAAAATTACAAGATTGCTCATTAAATAATTTCGTAACACATCCGAAACTCATTCAAAAATAATTGTGTTTATTATTCTTGTTAAATAATTAAAAACCGAACTTAGAAAAAAAATTGATTTTGATAGTATTATTTTAATTTTAATTTGGTTATAATTAAATTTTGGTTTGTTATTTTTGTTTTATTAGGTTTAAATTTAAATTTGAATATTTTAACTTTAAGGAGAAATGATTTTGAAATTTAAATACATGAGGGAAGATTTGAGACATAATATCTAAAAATATTTATTATAATTATTTTATTAAATTTTAATAGATAATGATTGAATAAAGGATAAATTTTGATGGATATCTAGTTGTACCGATTTTGTAAAAATATTTTATTTTCAAAGCTAAATTTTCTAGGAAAAAATTAATTTTCTTATTTTAATTTTTTTAAAAAAAATCAATTCATTATGACAAATTGTAATTTTACTTGCAAAAGTTGACTTATACTGAATGATAAAGGTTCAAGTCTAAAACTATTCCTAATATAGTTATTGTTTCGGTCTTTCATATTCAACTAAAGAGTCCAAGATGTTGACGCTTTGTAGGTCCAAATAAGCTTTGTTTCTTGAAGTTAGGGGAGTTACCCCACGTTAAAGTAGTGTCTGAGGCGCTGAGCCGTGGTTAGTCGCCGTGGTAATACCTGACGTGGCGTTACTTTCCATACAAGTCGGGTCGAACACATATCATGGAGCCCATGCCCCAAACAGATTTAACGGTCTGACCCGTGTGCCTTTTGGTCATCTTTGAATAGATTCGCTGATCTTATGGGCTTTTGGTGGAGGTGGATAGTTTATTTGGACCCTTACTTGTCTTTGGACAAGGATATGAATAATGTCCCTGACGAGCGGATAATTTATACGCTTTTTGATATTATTTTTATGTAGTTTTTAGTATATTTTAGTTACTTTTCATTATATTTTTATTAGTTTTTATACAAAAATTATATTTTTGGACTTTACTATGAGTTGGTGTATTTTTCTGTGATTTTAGGTATTTTTTGGCTGAAATTGAGGGACTTGAGCAAAAATCTGATTCAGAAGCTGAGAAAGGACTGCAGATGATGTTGGATTCTGACCCTCCTGCACTCGAAGTGAATTTTCTGGAGCTACAGAAACCCAATTGGCACGCTCTTAATTGCGTTGGAAAGTAGACATCTTGGGCTTTCTAGCAATATATAATAGTTCATACTTTGTCCGAGATTTGATGGCCCAAATTGGTGTTAAACGCCAGCCAGAGACCCTTTCCTGGCTTAAAACGCCAGAAATGGCACACTTCTTGGCGTTAAACGCCCATTTTGGCACCCAGGGTGGCGTTTAACTCCAATTTGAGGCATATGCACGTGGAAGCTTGAAAGCTCATCCCAAACACTCACCAAGTGGGCCCCGAAAGTGGAATTCTGCACTATCTACACCTAGTTACTCATTTTTTGTAAACCTAAGTTACTAAGTTTAGTATAAAAACTACTTTTAGAGATTCATTTGCCAACTCATGACATTTTACATCTCATATTGTATCTTCTACGGCATGAGTCTCTAAACCCCATAGGTGGGGATGAGGAGCTCTACTGTGTCTCAATTGATTAATGCAATTACTATTGTTTTCTATTCAATCACGCTTGATTCTATTCTAAAATACTCACTCGTACTTCAAAATAGAGAATATGATGATCCGTGACACTCATCATTATCCTCAACTTTATGAACGCGTGCCTGACAACCACTCTCATTCTATCTGAGCTCAACGTAGTCATTGGGCGACAGCTTGAGTGCGTATCTCTTGGGTCTCTGATCCACGGACCGAGTCCGTGAGATTAGAACCTTCGTGGTAGAGGCTAGAACCAATTGGCAGCATTCCTGAGATCCAGAAAGTCTAAACCTTGTCAGTGGTATTCTGAGTAGGATCTGGAAGGAGATAACTCTGACGAGCTTCAAACTCACGAATGTTGGGCGCAGTGACATTGTACAAAAGGATAGAGAGATCTTATTCTGACACAAGTGAGAATCGCCAGATAATTAGCCGTGCGGTAGCTGTGCCTGGTATTTTTCATCCGAGATGAGAAATTCGACAGTTAATTAGCCGTGCAGAAATAGTACTTGGACCATTTTCTCTGAGAGGATCATACAGCATGCCATGGAAGGAAGCCATGCGTGTTTGGACGAAGAAGACAGTAGGAAAGCAGAGATTCAGACGACAGAGCATCTCTGAAACCTCAACCTGTTCTCCATTACCGAATAACAAGTATCATTCATTTCATGCTCTTTTTCTGTTTGAGTTTAGTTTCATGTTTTAAGTTTGGTGTCAATTGCATGTTTTTATTTTCCTTCAAATTTTTCGAATTGTATGTTCTTTTTATTCTTCATATTTTCGAGTTTTATGTTCCTTGTTCTTTCTTGAGCTTCAAGATGTTCTTGTTTATTTTCCTTGTTTGATCTTTAGTTTTTCTTGCTTTGTGTTTTTCCTTGTTTTTCTTGTGTATTTTCGAATTATTAGTGTCCAAAGTATAAAAATTTTCAAGTTTGTTGTCCTATGTGTTTTTATTTTCCTAAAGATTTCCAAAATTTGTTCTTGGTGTTCATCTTGATCTTCAAAGTGTTCTTGGTGTTCATCTTGACATTCAAAGATTTCTTGTTTGTTTTCTTTGTTTTGATCTAAAATTTCTAAATTTTGTGTCATTTTATTGTTTTTCTCTTTCCTCATTAAATTAAAAAATATCTTTTCTCTTTATTTTAATTGAATTTTCGAAATTTACATTAAAAAAATTTCAGATTTTTATTTTAAAATTTTTATCTTATCTTATCTTAGTTTTACATTTTAAAATTCAAATCTTTTTAAAAAATTATATCTTTTTTCAAAATATTATCTTATCTTATTTCAAATTCAATTTTCAAATTTCAATTAAATTCCAAAAATCAAAATTCAAATTTCAAAATTTAAATTTAAAATTTTAAAAATCAACCCTTTTCAAAATTTAAATCTTTTTCAAATCTTTATCTTATATTGTTGACTTTTTCAAAATTCAAAATTTAAAATTCAAATTTCAAATTTCAAATTTCAAATTTCAAAATTTAAAATTTAAAATTTAATTTTTAAATTTAAAATTTAAATTTCAAAACTTTTTAATTTAAAAACTTATCTTCTTTTAAAATTCCTTATCTTCTCTTGCCTAACTTATCTTTTCTAATCTCAAATCTTAAAATCAAATCTTTTTCAAATTTTCTTAACTAATTACTTAATTTAGTTTTCTAATTTTTTTTATTTATTTCCTTTTCTTTTCTTAATTTTTGAAACTTGCATAATTTTTTTATTTACTTTCTTTTAATTTCTTTAATTTCAAACAAAAAAAGAGATAAAGAATAAAATTTTTTATTTTACAATTCACATCATCTCCCTTTCTCCATCATGGACCTAAGTGGAAATGAACAGTCCAGAAGGACTCTCGGTCATATGCTAACCCCACTACTGCTTCATATGGGAGTAGTATCTGTATACCCCCCATCAAAGCCAGCAATTTTGAGCTAAACCCTCAGCTCATTATCATGGTCTAGCAAAATTGCCAGTATTCCGGTCTTCTATAGGAAGAACCTACTGAGTTTCTGGCACAATTCTTACAAATTGCTGATACAGTACGTGATAAGGAAGTAGATCAGGATGTCTATAGATTATTTTTGTTTCCATTTGCTGTAAAAGATCAAGCTAAGAGGTGGTTAAATAACCAATCCATAGCAAGCATAAGAACATGGAAACAGTTATCAGACAAATTTCTGAATCAATATTTCCCTCCAAAAAGGATGACACAGCTAAGGCTGGATATCCAAGGCTTTAAACAAGAGGATAATAAATCTCTTTATAATGCCTGGGAGAGGTATATAGAGATGCTAAGGAAATGCCCCTCTGAAATATTTTCCGAATGGGTGCAGTTAGACATCTTCTACTACGGGCTTATAGAAAAGGCCCAGATGTCTCTAGACCACTCAGTTGGTGGATCTATACACATGAGAAAGAAAATTGAAGAGGCTCAAGAGCTCATTGATACCGTTGCTAGAAATCAGCATCTGTACTTAAGTAGTGAGTCCTCCATGAAAGACGAGGCTAAAGCAGTATCCACTAAACTTAGTCCTCCAAAACAAGTTACTTAACTTAATCAGCAATTGCTTTTTATAACAAAACAGTTAGCAGAATTCAAAGAGATGCTACAAGACACTAAAAATGCTAACAAGAATATGGAAGCACAATTGGATCAGACAAGACAGCAGTTATCTAAACAGATAATAGAAGAGTGCCAAGCTGTTCATTTAAGGAGTGGGAAGACATTGAATGTCTTAACTAAAGGCAGCTGAAAGCCAATAAAGGAACAACTGACAGAGGATGACCAAGCCACTGCCCAAAATCCCTATGAGGATAGTAAGAGTCCAGAGAGGAATGATTCTGGCATTCAAACGCCAAAAAATGGTGAAAAGTTGGCATTAAATGCCAAGTGGATGGCCAATTTTGGTGTCCAAACACCAGAAAAGGGTGCCAATCTGGCGTTAAACGCCCATACAGCACCCAATTCTGGCGTTCAAATGCCAATGGGGGATCAGACACCTGCAAGTGTTGATAACAACCCCCTTAGGCAGGCTTCTCCATTCACTTCTGTAGGAAGTAAACCTGCAGCAACTAAGGTTGAAGAATATAAAGCCAAGATGCCTTATCCTCAGAAACTCCGCCAAGCGAAACATGAGAAACAATTTGCCTGCTTTGCAGACTATCTCAGGACTCTTGAAATAAAA
The DNA here is from genome assembly GCF_000817695.3 of Arachis duranensis. Classification (NCBI taxonomy): domain Eukaryota; kingdom Viridiplantae; phylum Streptophyta; class Magnoliopsida; order Fabales; family Fabaceae; genus Arachis; species Arachis duranensis. Next base: position 53,020,319 of record NC_029772.3, on the reverse strand, counting down.
TTCCGTTTGCAGCGGCACTTGAGCAAATACCCTCTTATGCTAAGTTCATGAAAGAGATCTTAAGTCATAAGAAGGATTGGAGAGAAACTGAAAAAGTTTTCCTCACTGAAGAATGTAGTGCAGTCATTCTTAAAAGCTTACCAGAGAAGCTTAAAGATCCCGGAAGCTTTATGATACCATGCACACTAGAGGATGCTTGTACCAAGACAGCTCTATGTGATCTTAGGGCAAGTATCAACCTAATACCTGCATCCACTATCAAAAAGCTTGGTTTAACTGATGAAGTTAAACCAACCCAGATATGCCTCCAACTTGCTGATGGCTCCATTAAGATTTCATCAGGCATAATTGAGGATATGATTGTCAAAGTTGGGCCATTTTCCTTTCTCACTGACTTTGCGGTACTGGAAATGGAGGAGCACAAGAGTGCAACTCTCATTCTAGGAAGACCTTTCCTAGCGACTGGACGAACCCTCATTGATGTCCAAAAAGGGGAGGTAACCTTGAGAGTCAATGAGCATGAGTTTAAGTTGAATGCTGTCAAAGATATGCAGCATCCAGACACCTCAAAAGACCGCATGGGCGTTGATATTATTGACTCTTTGGTGGAAGAGGTCAATATGACTGAGAGTCTCAAATCAAAGCTAGAGGACATTTTTAAAGATGTTCTGCCTGATCTGGAGGAACCAGAGAAAACAAAAGAACCTCTGAAGACTCCTCAGGAAGAGGAGAAGCCTCCTAAACCCGAGCTCAAACCACTACCACCATCCCTGAAATATGCATTTCTGGGAGAAGATGACACTTTTTCGGTAATTATAAGCTCTGTTTTAGAGCCACAGGAAGAGAAAGCATTAATTCAGGTGCTAAGAACACACAAGACAGCTCTTGGGTGGTCCATAAGTGATCTTAGGGGCATTAGCCCAGCCAGATGCATGCACAAGATCCTATTGGAGGATAATGCTACGCCAGTGGTTCAACCACAGAGGCGGCTAAATCCAGCCATGAAGGAGGTGGTGCAGAAAGAGGTCACTAAGTTACTAGAGGCTGAGATTATTTATCCTATTTCTGATAGCCCCTGGGTGAGCCCTGTCCAAGTTGTCCCCAAGAAGGGAGGCATGACAATAGTTAAGAGAAAATAGCATTCACATGTCCATCTGGAGTATTTGCCTATAGAAGGATGCCATTTGGTCTGTGCAATGCATCTGCAACCTTTCAGAGATGCATGCTCTCTATCTTCTCTGATATGGTAGAGAAATTTCTGGAAGTCTTCATGGATGACTTCTCAGTATTTGGAGACTCATTCAGCTCCTGTCTTGACCATCTAGCACTTGTTTTGAGGAGGTGCCAAGAGACTAACCTGGTTTTAAACTGGGAGAAATGTCACTTTATGGTAACTGAAGGAATTGTCCTTGGGCACAAAATTTTGAATAAGGGAATAGAGGTGGATCAAGTTAAGGTAGAGGTAATTGAAAAATTACCACCACCTGCCAATGTTAAGGCAATTAGAAGCTTTCTGTGGCATGCATGATTCTATAAGAGGTTTATAAAGGATTTTTCAAAAATTGCAAAACCTCTTAGCAATCTGCTAGCTGCTGATACACCATTTGTCTTTGACACAGAGTGTCTGCAAGCGTTTGAGACTCTGAAAGCTAAACTGGTCACAGCACCAGTCATTTCTGCACCAGACTGGACATTACCATTTGAACTAATGTGTGATGCCAGTGACCATGCTATTGGTGCAGTATTGAGACAGAGGCATGACAAGCTTCTGCATGTCATTTATTATGCTAGCCGTGTTTTAAATGATGCGTAGAAGAATTACACAACCACAGAAAATGAGTTGCTTGCAGTGGTTTATGCCATTGACAAGTTCAAATCTTATTTAGTAGAATCTAAAGTGATTGTGTACACTGACCATGCTGCTCTAAAATATCTCCTCACAAAGTAGGATTCAAAACCCAGATTCATAAGATGTATGTTGCTTCTGCAAGAGTTTGATATAGAAATAAGATACAAAAAAGGGACAGAGAACCAAGTAGTTGATCAACTGTCCCGGATAAAACCAGTAGCAGGAGCGTCCCTCCCTCATACTAAGATCTCTGAAACCTTTCTGGATGAGCAACTCTTTGCCATTCAGGAAGTACCGTGGTTTGCAGACATTGCAAACTATAAAGCTGTGAGATTCATACCCAAAGAGTACAGTAAGCAGCAAACAAAAAAATTGGTTTCTGATGCAAAGTACTATATGTGGGATGAACCATATCTCTTTAAGAGATGTGCAGACGGAATAATTCGTAGATGTGTGCCTAGAGAAGAGGCACAGAAGATCCTATGGCATTGCCATGGATCACAATATGGAGGACATTTCGAAAGTGAGCGAACAGCCACAAAGGTTATTCAATGTGGCTTCTACTGGCCTACTCTTTATAGAGACTCCCGAGAGTTTGTACGTAACTATGACAGTTGCCAGAGAGATGGTAATCTACCTCACGGTTATACCATGCCTCAGCAAGGGATCTTAGAGATTGAGTTATTTGATGTATGGGGGATTGACTTCATGGGGCCTTTCCCACCATCATATTCAAACACTTATATTCTGGTGGCAGTAAACTATGTATCTAAATGGGTAGAGACAATTGCAACACTCACTAATGATACTAAGACAGTGATAAAGTTCCTCCAGAAGCATATTTTCAGCAGGTTCGGTGTCCCTATGGTACTGATCAGTGATAGAGGCACTCATTTCTGCAATAAACAGCTTGACTCTGCTCTGATCCAATATGGAATTAACCACAAAGTGATAACTCCATATCATCCACAGACAAATGGATAGGCTGAAGTCTCAAATAGAGAACTAAAATGAATCCTAGAACGAATTGTAAGTACCCGTAAAAGGGATTGGGCAAGAAGTATGGATGATGCTCTGTGGGCATACAGAACCGCATTCAAGACTCCTATAGGGACCTCTCCATACCAGCTGGTGTATGGAAAAGCCTGTCATCTGCCAGTGGAACTGGAACACAAGGTCTATTGGGCAACCAGGTTCCTAAACCTTGATGCTAAGGTAGATGGAGAGAAAAGATTACTCCAGTTGAATGAGCTGGAGGAGTTCAGACTCAATGATTTCGAAAATGCTAAAATCTATAAGGAGAAAGCAAAAAGATGGCATGACAGAAAGCTGTCATCTAGAGTCTTTGAGCCAGGACAGAAGGTTCTGCTGTTTAACTCTAGGCTCAGATTGTTTCCTGGGAAATTGAAATCCCGGTGGAAGGGACCATATGTGATTACAAGTATGTCACCATATGGATATGTAGAGCTTCAGGATATTGACTCTGACAAAAAATTCGTTGTTAATGGACAGAGAGTCAAACATTATCTTGAAGACAATGTTGAGCAAGAGTGCTCAAAACTGAGACTAAATTAAAAGCTCAGTAAAAGTCCAGCTAAAGACAGTAAAGAAGCACTTATTGGGAGGCAATCCAATCTTATTTATTTATGTTAATTACTTTTTCATTTCATTTTCCATTGTTAGTTTATGTTTTCTTTAGGTTGATGATCATGTGGAGTCACAACAACAGTTGTAGAATTAAAGCGGAATCAAAAACATCATAAAAAATAGCACACCCTGAAGGACAGGGATACTGGCGTTTAAACGCCAGTAAGGATAGCAAAATGGGCGTTTAATGCCTATGCAGGCAGCATTCTGGGCGTTTAGAAAAATACCCAGTAAAGAAGGATTACTGGTGTTTAACGCCAGCCAGGGTATCTGGCTGGGCGTTAAATGCCCAAAGAGGCAGTCGAGTGGGCGTTAGATGCCAGAGTGGATAGCATTCTGGGTATTTAACGCCAGGATGACACAAGGGAGGTAATTTTGTTTCCAATTCGATTTTTTTTCATTTTTTTCATGTTTTAATTCATAATTTTTTGCATCAAACATATTTTAAACGTTCATCTTTCAATTTCTATTTTCAAAAATTAATAATCTTTCTAATTCTTTTTAATTCTTTTCCAATTCTTTTCAAATCCTTCCAAAACGTTTTCAAAACTTACATATCTTTTCAAATTCTTTTCAACTCTTTTTAATTTTTCTTGCATACATTAATAAGTTTTCAAAATTAATTGCATCATTCTTCTTCTACCCCCTTCTATCTTATTTTGCTCGAGGACGAGCAAAGCTTTTAAGTTTGGTGTGGAAAAGCTCAACTTTTTGCTTTCCATAACCATTAATGGCACCTAAGGTCGGAGAAACCTCTAGGAAGAGGAGCAACAAAGGCTAGGAAGAGACATAGAGGATCTCAAGAACTCCATTGGTTCTTCAAGAGGAAGAAGAAGCCACCATCACTAAGGTGGACCCGTTCTTTAATCTCCTTGTTTATTTTCTTTTCTGTTTTCGATTTTTATGCTATGTTTTGACTATATTTGTGTCTTCATTACATGATCATTAGTGTTTAATGTCTATGTCTTAAAGCTATGAATGTTTCATGAATCTTTCACCTTTCTTAAATGACAAATGTTTTCTGAAAAAGAAAAAGAAGAACATGGATTTCGATTCTATCTTGAAAATAGTTTAATTATTTTGATGTGGTGGTAATACTTTTTGTTTTCTGAATGAATGCTTGAACAGTGCATATTTTTTATAGTGAAGTTTATGAATGTTAAAATTGTTGGCTCTTGAAAGAATAATGAAAAATGAGAAATGTTATTGATAATCTAAAAAATCATAAAATTGATTCTTGAAGCAAGAAAAAGTAGT
>NC_029772.3:53007763-53015353 GCF_000817695.3 Arachis duranensis | reverse complement strand
AGGAGAATCAATAATACTATCTAAATTCTGAGTTCCTATGGATGCCAATCATTCTAAACTTCAAAGGATAAAGTGAGATGCCAAAACTGTTTAGAAGCAAAAAGCTACTAGTCCCGCTCATCTAATTAGAACTATGCTTCATTGATATTTTGAAATTTATTGTATATTCTCTTCTTTTTATCCTATTTTGTTTTTGGTTGCTTGGGGACAAGCAACAATTTAAGTTTGGTTTTGTGATGAGCGGATAATTTATACATTTTTTGGCATTATTTTTAGGTAGTTTTTAGTATATTTTAGTTACTTTTTATTATATTTTTATTGGTTTCTATGAAAAAATTACATTTCTAGAATTTACTATGAGTTGGTGTATTTTTCTGTAATTTCAGGTATTTTTCTGGCTGAAATTGAGGGACCTGAGCAAAAATCTGATTCAGAAGCTGAAAAAGGACTGCAGATGCTGTTGGATTTTGACCCTCCTGCACTCGAAGTGGATTTTCTGTAGCTATAGAAACCCAATTGGCGCGCTTTTAATTGCGTTGAAAAGTAGACATCTTGGGCTTTCTAGCAATATATAATAGTCCATACTTTGCCCGAGATTTGATGGCACACTTCTTGGCGTTAAACGCCCATTTTGGCACCCAGGGTGGCATTTAACTCCAATTTGAGGCATATACACGTGGAAGCTTGAACGCTCAGCCCAAACACTCACCAAGTGGGCCCCGGAAGTGGAATTCTACACTATCTACACCTATTTACTCATTTTCTGTAAACCTAAGTTACTAAGTTTAGTATAAAAACTACTTTTAGAGATTCATTTGGCAACTCATGACATTTTACATCTCATATTGTATCTTCTACGGCATGAGTCTCTAAACCCCATAGGTGGGGTGAGGAGCTATGCTGTGTCTCAATGGATTAATGTAATTACTATTGTTTTATATTCAATCACGCTTGATTCTATTCTAAGATACTCACTCGTACTTAAAAATAGAGAATATGATGATCTGTGACACTCATCATTATCCTCAACTTTATGAACGCGTGCCTGACAACCACTCCTATTCTATCTGAGCTCAACGTAGTCATTGAGCGACAACTTGAGTGCATATCTCTTGGATCTTTGATCCATGGACTGGGTCCGTGAGATTAGAACCTTCGTGGTAGAGGCTAGAATCAATTGGCAGCATTCCTGAGATCTGGAAAGTCTAAACCTTGTCTGTGGTATTCCGAGTAGGATCTGAAAGGAGATGACTGTGATTCATGAATGTTGCACAGTGACAGTATGCAAAAGGATAGAGAGATTCTATTCTGACACAAGTGAGAATCGACAGATGATTAGCCGTGCGGTAGCTGTGCCTGGTATTTTTCATCCGAGACGAGAAATCTGACAGTTGATTAGCCATGTAGAAACCGTACTTGGACCATTTTCACTGAGAGGATCATAAAGCCTGCCATGGAAGGAAGCCATGCGTATTTAGAGAAGAAGACAGTAGAAAAGCAGAGATTCAGACGACAGAGCATCTCCAAAACCTCAACTTGTTCCTCATTACTAAATCACAAGTATCATTTATTTTATGTTATTTACTTTTCATAAACAAAATCATTTTTTATCATTAATCTCCTGACTAAGATTTACAAGATAACCATAGCTTGCTTCAAGCCGACAATCTCTGTGGGATCGACCCTTACTCACGTAAGGTATTACTTGGACGACCCAGTGCACTTGCTGGTTAGTTGTGTGGAGTTGTGAAAAGTGTGATCACAATTTCGTACACCAGTCCCTATTCAAGATTGAGTTTTATAGGTCAGTCCCTGAGCAAAGAAATCATTCAAATCATTGTTTGATTAGCTCATTTTTGGAGAGGTCGTACATATGCCATGTCTGTCACTTTTAGTAGCTTGGTTCTCTCGATGTGATTCGGTCTAGGTACTCGGGTGACTCGACATGATTCAATTGACATGACGTTTTGTATTTTGTAATTATTGGCGTGCCTTTTCAGTTTCTTTGGTAACAGTGTGCATAATTTAAAACAAGTTAAAATTACTTTATTGTCCTTTGCCTATATATTTTTGGTCTTTCTCTTCTCTTTCTTCTTTCATTTCTTCAAAAATATTTCCTTTCCTCTTTTTTTTCAGAAATTCCCTATTTCCTTTACACTTTAAGAATGCTTTCCCTTCTTTTTCTCTTCCAAAAGTATTTTATGTCTTTTACACTACTTCTGCAGTGCCTTTGCTTCAAAGTACTCACCTTTGTCTTGACGTCCATTATTATTTTCAGCGTTCTCAAACTTGCTTGCTGCATTTCTTAAAGGTCAATGCATTTCCCTTCTTTTCTTTCCACATGTAATGGCTGCTACTTTGCCGCTTGTTGTTCTTCATGGTTTCTTCATATGCTATAGAGATTAACGGTTATAATATTTGTAATCATAAGGGGTGTACATAATCTTCTTGGTGTTTCCTCAGTGAATAATGTGTTTATACTTTTTTGTGGTCACCAATTGTTCTTGTGATCTTGTTTTTCATTTGCTTGATTTGGGGGTTCATACTACCCCTAAGTTGGGTTATCGTCACTTGCTAAGGATGACACCACTAGGAATTTGTAAGAATAGCCACCTTTTTGGCTTCTGCCATTGTTAGGAATGGCTAGAGTTTCTTTGCATACTTTGTTGTGTGTTGTTTCGATCTGGTTTCTTTTTATCAACCTCTTGTGCTTTATTTGTCCTGATTTTCTTTGTAGTTATAACGACCTCTATGTCTCATTCTGTAGTTCAAATGATTCCTTGTAGGATTTATAAGGATTTAGATTGGGTATATAGTACTATACTAGAAGCAGTCTCGTGATGGATAGGGAGATTTTAGAGAGGTTCTGACTTCAGCACCCGATATGCAAAAATCATGATGACGAGGAGAATTACACTCTAGTTACTCGTGACCCCGAGGAGAGAATTTGCTATACCCGACTAGAGAAATCAGATATGTAAGAATGTCTTTTTCCTAGGCTAGGTGTGAGGATCCCCTTTATCGACTTTGAACATGATGTTATTTTGTCTAGCTAAGTTGCTCCTACCCAACTTTATCTAAATTCTTGGGATTTTACAAAGATCTATCAATTGATTAGTCATGTACTCAACCTTCTCCTTTCTCTTAAGGTTTTATTTTACCTGTTTTAGTTAACTAAAACCTTTAGCTCTAACAAACAGTAGTGGGCGTCTTTTTGAGCTATCCATGGTAGGAAGATGTTTTTCATTTTTGAAGAATTTTTTCATGACATCAAAAATTATTATTTCAAAATCTAACTTCGGGAGGGTGTCCGTCCATTCTACGTTAACAAAAAATCCCAATATATGTTCTATTTGTATTGGGAGGAGGAGTCAACCGTTATCAACTACGAATTTGAGGATCTTAACGAGGGGGGATAATTGATCGTGACTCTCTTTCAAAAGTGCTGGGGTGAGCTCCTAATCTCAATACCAAAAAATTTATAATAGCTAAATTGAGTTATATGCAAACTGAGTTAGGTAGATAGCTCTATCATTTGTTGTAGATAGCTTTTCTGTTTATATTATGTACATCCACTTAAGTTTTTTCATTTTTGTAGAAAAATGGTCAACAGCTCGGATACCTATAAAAAACACAAGCACACTAAAAAGAACATTGCCGTATGCCAGGCTAAGCAATTAGAGACTGAGAAGTTGAATGGTAGTCCAACTCCTCCTTTTGGGACTGGTCTAACTTCTTCCCAGGCTAACAAATTTACTCAACCCACTCCACAATATTTGCTCCACACTTCTTCCTTTTGGGACTGTGTGATTCCTCGGGTTCCTCCTTTTTCTAATAACTCAAGGGAGTTGGAGTTTAGGGCTTCTCGCAAGCGTAAGAATCCTTCTAATAAATGAGGGAATGTTTTCAACCTCGGGTTCAACGCTCTTAATCTTAACGAGGAGTATATCATGCCGGTCAGTATAATTTCTTTGGATGATGCCAACATGAAAAAAATTGGAAATTTTGGTTAAGGGTGGCATCTGAACTTTTAGAGTCTGCATGACCATCATTAAGAAGCTCTAATAGACCCTTCTCGAGGCTTTACAAAGCGAGGTAGGGGAACTTCATGCCAAGGTTGCCAAACTATAAAAAGACAAGTCCTAATGGGAAGTTGATGGGAAAAAATTGAAGTTCACAGATACCAGCATGTGCACCAGATTGTTCAAGTAATACCACTGTGAGTAGATATCATTTTCATGAAGATTAACGGATTGAGGCAATCAATGTCTAATTAAATATCTAATTAGATTGATCAAACCTTAGATTTTGAATTGTGGATCTTATAGAAAAGAAGAAACAGAAGAAGAGAATCAGGGGAATGCTTGAAGTCGAGAGAAAATCAATAGATAAGAATGTGAAAAGCCTCGGAAATGTTTAATTCTTGGAAGAACAATGCTTATGCTTTCTTATTTAATTCATGCAAAAATATTTACATAACAAATCATTTATAACTAAACCCCAATCCCTTGGTAATTTAATTTCTCTAAATCCAATTAATCACCAATCCCTTGGTCAACTAATCGAGAGAAGAGGTGAAGAACAATTTTGATTTTAAGCTACACAACCTTCAAGAACTGTCACTAGTCGAATTATATGTCACTTATTTGAACTAGATCTAGATAAGTGAAGATTGTGAGATGAGTTTTAAGCTAATTCCGAAATTATTTTTTTTCAAATATAAAATCAGAATCCAAGACAGAATTAGAATACTTTCCAATAGTTCTAACCTTTAGTGATAAAGAACAAAACTCAATCTTAAAAAAGTAAAGAAACATGAATTAAAATAAATAAAACACTCGCATCATTAATCCTTAAACCAAACAGAGCTTCTAACTTTCAATGGAGGAGATTTAGTGACTCACGAAAAAAACTAATCCTAATGATGAGAGAATGATCCGCCGATGGATGATTGATGCCCTCTCTGTGAAAAAGGTTCACTTATTTATAACTTAAGTTCTATAATTTAAATTCAAAATTAACCCTAATCATATCTTTATCTTTTGGAAAGATAAGATAGCTAACTTCCTACTTCAATTTCAAATCAAAATAATAATTCTAATCTAATTTAGAAACAAATTTTAACAACTAAATCTTTATATTTCTAGAAGAAATTAATGATAAATAATATTGTTGAATCTTGAATAATCAATCTTTGGATGTGATTTAGGCTTCTATTGATTTGATAATTGAATTTGGGCCTTGTCAAGTGTTGAAGTATTGTATTGTGGGAGTTGATGCTTGAGGAATGCCAGGCTTGCATCCTTAAATGTGGGTGTAGGCCTAATTTGTGTAACACCCTAATTACCCTAAGCCTTACCTCGCATCGCAAAGCAAAGGTTAATCAAAGGTTACGCCAGCTCTAAGCTCATACATATAATATATAGAAGAAATAATATAATCTAAAAGCTCGATGAAGGATATAGCTCAAAAACAGGATTTGAAAAGCGCTGATGAGTAGCCTAGAGCAGGTTAGGAAATTTCACAAAATAGATTCTCGTTGCTAGTATATTTCTAAACCCAACAATTGACCATCAATCAAATTTAAATTCAAAGATGTCACAATCAATGCAAAATTAACCGAGAGTATTTAGACTCCCGGGTCGTTCTCCCTAGGAACTAATGCCAATGAGCGCACAATTTTGGTTGCAAGAGGCAAAGGGTTTTCAATGATGAAAGCAAACAATAAAAATATAAAAGAATGATTTAGAATTGAAATTAATAAAGTAATAAAAGAATAAAAGAAATATGTGTGTAATATAACAAGTAAAGCTATAAAGTGATGGAAAAATGGTTTAAAACATAAATGAAACCTTGACTTAGGATGAGTCAAGGAATCCCTTCCTTACCATAACAACAACTAAGTCAACCCTTAACATCGAAGGATAAGTCAAGTGAGCATAATTGTTATTAATCCACAAATCCTTGCTAACTTACCAAATTAATTGGTAAAAGGCTAGCGTTAGTGGAAACAATAACAACTAACAACCCAAGAATTATCACTAATCATGATGCTATGAATCATGATGGCCCGATCCACAGTAACTTCAGATCGATTGCTAGTGGGGATGATGGAGCGTTGGATGAACTCCAACCATCCTCTAGCCACAGGCTTGAGGTCCAGTCTTCTCAGTTGAACCGGTTTGCCTTTTGAGTCTCTTTTCCGTTGAGCTCCTTTTACACATATGTCCATAAGGACTTTGGTCCAATCTTTGATCAAAGTTGACCCTTCAAGTGTAGGGGCGTGCATCTTCTTGCATCACAGGCAAGTTGAATGCCAACCTCACATTTTCCGGACTGAAATCTAAGTATTTCCCCCGAACTATTGTAAGATAATTCTTTGGATTCGGGTTCACACTTTGATCATGGTTCCTAGTGATCCATGCATTGGCATAGAACTCTTGAACCATTAAGATTCCAACTTGTTAAATGGGAGAGGGGTTTATATAGTGAAGGGAGAGGGAGTAGGTTCGGCCATTTAGGGTGGGTTTGGGTGGAAAAAGGGATTTTGAATTTTGAAGATAGGTGGTGTTTATGGGGAAGAGTGGATGGATGTGAGTGGTGAAGGGGTGATGGGGAAGAGTGTTTATTGGATTGTGTGAAAAGGAGAGAGAGGGTGAGTTGAGGTAGGTAGGGATCCTGTGGAATCCACAGATCCTGAGATGATCCTGTGGGGTCCACAGATCCTGAAGTGTCAAGGATTTACATTCCTGTAACAATGAGGCATGTAAAATGCCCTCTGCATTCAATCCTAGTGTTTAATGCCAGATTGGTGCTTGTTTGTGGCATTAAACGCCAGTTCTATGCTTGTTTTGGGCGTTCAACGCAAGTCTGCAGCATGTCTCTGGCGTTAAACGCCAGTTCCATGCTTGTTTCGGCGTTTAATTCCAGCTTTCCTCAGGGTGAAATCCTGGCATTTAAACGCCAGAATGCTGCTTGTTTCTGGCATTTAACGCCAGAAAGATGCTCTGTTCTGGCGTTGAACACCAGCCAGATGCTCCTTACTGGCGTTTAAATGCCAGTAAGCCTTTCCTCAAGGGTGTGCTGTTTCTTCTGCTTTTTTTGATTCAGTTTTTAATTTTTGTATTTATTTTGTGACTCCACATGATCATGAACCTAATAAAACATAAAAGAATAATAAAATAAAAAATTAGATAAATAAAAATTGGGTTGCCTCCCAATAAGCGCTCCTTTAATGTCACTAGCTTGACAGTGGGCTCTCATGGAGCCTCACAGGTGATCAGGTCAATGTTGTAGACTCCCAACACCAAACTTAGAGTTTGAATGTGGGGAGTCAACACCAAACTTAGAGTTTGGTTGTGGCCTCCCAACACCAAACTTAGAGTTTGATCGTGGGGGCTTTGTTTGACTCTGTATTGAGAGAAGCTTTTCATGCTTCCTCTCCATGGTTGCAGAAGAGTATCCTTAAGCTTTAAACATAAGGTAGTCCCCATTCAATTGAAGGACTAGCTCTCCTCTGTCAACATCAATCACAGCTCCTGCTGTGGCTAGGAAGGGTCTTCCAAGGATGATGCATTCATCCTCCTCCTT
>NC_029772.3:53006313-53007401 GCF_000817695.3 Arachis duranensis | reverse complement strand
TCCCATGAGGTCTTCCTCATTGGGATTCACGTCTTCCTCTTCCTCTCTAGGTTCAGCCATTTTGATTATGTCAATGGCCTTGCACTCTCTTTTTGGATTCTCTTCAGTATTGCTTGGGAGAGTATTAGGAGGAGTTTCAGTGATTTTCTTACTTTGCTGGCCCACTTGTACCTCCAAATTTATAATGGAGGACCTTGTTTCACTCATGAAACTTAAAGTGGCCTTAGACAGATCAGAGACTATGTTCGCTAAGCTAGAGGGGCTCTGTTCAGAATTCTCTGTCTGTTGCTAAGAAGATGATGGAAAAGGCTTGCAATTGCTAAGCCTGTTTCTTCCACCATTATTAAAGCCTTGTTGAGGCCTTTTTTGATCCTTCCATGAGAAATTTGGATGATTTCTCCATGAGTAATTATAGGTGTTTTGATAGGGTTCACCCATGTAATTTACCTCTGCCATTGTAGGATTCTCAGGATCATAAGCTTCTTCTTCAGAAGATGCTTCTTTAGTACTGTTGGATGCATTTTACCATCCATTCAGACTTTGAGAATTCATGTTGACTTGCTGAGTCAACATTTTGTTCTAAGCCAATATGGCATTCAGAGCATCAATCTCAAGAACTCCCTTCCTCTGAGGCTTCCCATTATTCACAGAATTCCTCTTAGAAGTGTACATGAATTGATTATTTGCAACCATGTTAATAAGTTCTTGAGCTTCTGCAGGCATTTTCTTTAGGTAAATGGATCCACCTGCAGAATGGTCCAATGACATCTTAGAGAATTCAGATAGACCATAATAGAATATATCCAGAATGGTTCACTCTGAGAGCATGTTAGAAGGACACCTTTTGGTCATCTGCTTGTATCTTTCCCAAGCTTCATAGAGGGATTCACCATCTTTCTGTTTGAAGGTCTGAACATCCACTCTAAGCTTGCTCAGCTTTTAAGGAGGGAAGAACTTAGCCAAGAAGGCCGTGACCAGCTTATCCCAAGAGTCCAGGCTATCTTTAGGTTGTGAGTCCAACCATGTTCTAGCTCTGTCTCTTACAGCAAAAGGGAAAAGCATGAGCCTGTAGACTTCAGGATCTACTC
>NC_029772.3:52999460-53003346 GCF_000817695.3 Arachis duranensis | reverse complement strand
TGTAGGGCATCGCCGTTGTCAATGGCTACATCCCATCCTCTCAGTGAAAAAGGTCCAAATGCTCTTGTCACAGCACAACTAATCATCTGTCGATTCTCGATCATGTCAGAATAGAATCCATTGATTCTTTTGCGTTTGTCATCACGCCCAAAAATCACGAGTTTGAAGCTCGTCACAGCCATTCAATCCTTGAATCCTACTCGGAATACCACAGACAAGGTTTAGACTTTTCGGATCCTCAAGAGTGGCCGCCAATAATTCAAGCTTATACCACAAAGATTCTGATTAGAAACCCAAGAGATACTTGCTCTTTCTAAGGTAGAACGGAAGTGGTTGTCAGTCACGCGTTCATATGTGAGAATGATGATGAGTGTCACGGATAATCACATTCATCATGTTGAAGTGCAACGAATATCTTAGAATAAGAATAAGCTGAATTGAATAGAAAATAGTAGTAATTGCATTAAAACTCGAGGTACAGCAGAGCTCCACACCCTTAATCTATGTTGTGCAGAAACTCCACCGTTGAAAATACATAAGTGATGAAGGTCAAGGCATGGCCGAGAGGCCAGCCTCCAAAACGTGATCAAAGGATCCAAAATACAATTCAGAGATTATCCAAAGACGTCTAATACAATAGTAAAATGTCCTATTTATACTAGACTAGCTAATAGGGTTTACAGAATTAAGTAATTAATGCAGAAATCCACTTCCGAGACCCACTTGGTGTGTGCTTGGGTTGAGCTTGAGCTTTACACATGCAGAGGCTTCTTTTGGAGTTAAACGCCAAGTTGTAACGTGTTTTTGGCGTTTGACTCCAGAATGCAGCATGGAACTGGCGTTGAGCGCCAGTTTGCACATCCCTAAAAGTAGCTAGATCTTACTAAAAACTACCTAAAAATAATGCCAAAAAGCATATAAATTATCCGCTCATCAGATGGTTAGTGAGGTAAGGGTAAAATAGTCAAAAAGAATTATTTTATTTATATTTTTTATTATTTTACATATTTTCATAGCACATTTAAGATAATAAGAAAATACACAATATTTTTGGTACACATCTAAAATTCGTTCAAATTTGTGCTTATATTTTTCTTAACCTAAATATTGTTCTAACACATCCAAAATAATAAGATAACACACAAAATACTTTTAGTACACTGAAGCCTGAAACACTTAACACACGGATCATGGCATCAAATGGTATAAAGGAGAATTAAAATATGTAATTAAAAGATCTCTAGGAAGCAAGTTTTCAACCATAGAACTAACCTAGGAAGGAATTGTAAAATCATGCAATCATATGAATAAGTGGGCAAGAATTTGATTAAAATCACTCAATTAAACACAATATAAACCATAAAATAGTGGTTTATCATACACATCCAAATTTTGTTCAAGTTTGTGCTTATATTTTCTCAACATAAATATTTGAGTAAAGTGACAATTAGATCCTCAAAGATGTTGATCTTGGATGAATTAGTCCTTGAAAAAAGAGTGCCAATTAAGTCCTCCAAGATAGTAAACGGTGGACATGTATGTCCTTCTGTCAATAAATAGTGCGAAATAAAACGGAATTGTCCACGTATTTTGGTTTTTACAGTGGTGCATGTCTCGTTACTGTCATATCAGCAGAAAAACGATGTAGTTTTGGACAGTAAAACATTTATTGTCTTTGAGTTTTTATATACCTTTTATCAGCAGCTCTTTATTTATGACAAATTGTATCAAAATAAGTGAAGTTTCGCTCTAAAAGTTGTTATCTACATGACTATCTTTAATAGATAGACACGTCAGAGTAATTAATAGTACATATAAGCATCACCGTTAAGTTTTAGTCAATGCATTGATAGAAGGACATCATGTGTCCACCGTTTGCTATCCTGGAGGATCAAATTGGTACTTTTTTTAGGGACTAATTAGTCTAAAGCCAAAATTTTCAGGGACATAATTATCACTTTACTCTTAATATTTTTTAATACATGTAAAATTACAAGATTGCTCATTAAATAATTTCGTAACACATCCGAAACTCATTCAAAAATAATTGTGTTTATTATTCTTGTTAAATAATTAAAAACCGAACTTAGAAAAAAAATTGATTTTGATAGTATTATTTTAATTTTAATTTGGTTATAATTAAATTTTGGTTTGTTATTTTTGTTTTATTAGGTTTAAATTTAAATTTGAATATTTTAACTTTAAGGAGAAATGATTTTGAAATTTAAATACATGAGGGAAGATTTGAGACATAATATCTAAAAATATTTATTATAATTATTTTATTAAATTTTAATAGATAATGATTGAATAAAGGATAAATTTTGATGGATATCTAGTTGTACCGATTTTGTAAAAATATTTTATTTTCAAAGCTAAATTTTCTAGGAAAAAATTAATTTTCTTATTTTAATTTTTTTAAAAAAAATCAATTCATTATGACAAATTGTAATTTTACTTGCAAAAGTTGACTTATACTGAATGATAAAGGTTCAAGTCTAAAACTATTCCTAATATAGTTATTGTTTCGGTCTTTCATATTCAACTAAAGAGTCCAAGATGTTGACGCTTTGTAGGTCCAAATAAGCTTTGTTTCTTGAAGTTAGGGGAGTTACCCCACGTTAAAGTAGTGTCTGAGGCGCTGAGCCGTGGTTAGTCGCCGTGGTAATACCTGACGTGGCGTTACTTTCCATACAAGTCGGGTCGAACACATATCATGGAGCCCATGCCCCAAACAGATTTAACGGTCTGACCCGTGTGCCTTTTGGTCATCTTTGAATAGATTCGCTGATCTTATGGGCTTTTGGTGGAGGTGGATAGTTTATTTGGACCCTTACTTGTCTTTGGACAAGGATATGAATAATGTCCCTGACGAGCGGATAATTTATACGCTTTTTGATATTATTTTTATGTAGTTTTTAGTATATTTTAGTTACTTTTCATTATATTTTTATTAGTTTTTATACAAAAATTATATTTTTGGACTTTACTATGAGTTGGTGTATTTTTCTGTGATTTTAGGTATTTTTTGGCTGAAATTGAGGGACTTGAGCAAAAATCTGATTCAGAAGCTGAGAAAGGACTGCAGATGATGTTGGATTCTGACCCTCCTGCACTCGAAGTGAATTTTCTGGAGCTACAGAAACCCAATTGGCACGCTCTTAATTGCGTTGGAAAGTAGACATCTTGGGCTTTCTAGCAATATATAATAGTTCATACTTTGTCCGAGATTTGATGGCCCAAATTGGTGTTAAACGCCAGCCAGAGACCCTTTCCTGGCTTAAAACGCCAGAAATGGCACACTTCTTGGCGTTAAACGCCCATTTTGGCACCCAGGGTGGCGTTTAACTCCAATTTGAGGCATATGCACGTGGAAGCTTGAAAGCTCATCCCAAACACTCACCAAGTGGGCCCCGAAAGTGGAATTCTGCACTATCTACACCTAGTTACTCATTTTTTGTAAACCTAAGTTACTAAGTTTAGTATAAAAACTACTTTTAGAGATTCATTTGCCAACTCATGACATTTTACATCTCATATTGTATCTTCTACGGCATGAGTCTCTAAACCCCATAGGTGGGGATGAGGAGCTCTACTGTGTCTCAATTGATTAATGCAATTACTATTGTTTTCTATTCAATCACGCTTGATTCTATTCTAAAATACTCACTCGTACTTCAAAATAGAGAATATGATGATCCGTGACACTCATCATTATCCTCAACTTTATGAACGCGTGCCTGACAACCACTCTCATTCTATCTGAGCTCAACGTAGTCATTGGGCGACAGCTTGAGTGCGTATCTCTTGGGTCTCTGATCCACGGACCGAGTCCGTGAGATTAGAACCTTCGTGGTAGAGGCTAGAACCAATTGGCAGCATTCCT
>NC_029772.3:52991775-52998918 GCF_000817695.3 Arachis duranensis | reverse complement strand
TTTAGTTTCATGTTTTAAGTTTGGTGTCAATTGCATGTTTTTATTTTCCTTCAAATTTTTCGAATTGTATGTTCTTTTTATTCTTCATATTTTCGAGTTTTATGTTCCTTGTTCTTTCTTGAGCTTCAAGATGTTCTTGTTTATTTTCCTTGTTTGATCTTTAGTTTTTCTTGCTTTGTGTTTTTCCTTGTTTTTCTTGTGTATTTTCGAATTATTAGTGTCCAAAGTATAAAAATTTTCAAGTTTGTTGTCCTATGTGTTTTTATTTTCCTAAAGATTTCCAAAATTTGTTCTTGGTGTTCATCTTGATCTTCAAAGTGTTCTTGGTGTTCATCTTGACATTTAAAGCTTTCTTGTTTGTTTTCTTTGTTTTGATCTAAAATTTCTAAATTTTGTGTCATTTTATTGTTTTTCTCTTTCCTCATTAAATTAAAAAATATCTTTTCTCTTTATTTTAATTGAATTTTCGAAATTTACATTAAAAAAATTTCAGATTTTTATTTTAAAATTTTTATCTTATCTTATCTTAGTTTTACATTTTAAAATTCAAATCTTTTTAAAAAATTATATCTTTTTTCAAAATATTATCTTATCTTATTTCAAATTCAATTTTCAAATTTCAATTAAATTCCAAAAATCAAAATTCAAATTTCAAAATTTAAATTTAAAATTTTAAAAATCAACCCTTTTCAAAATTTAAATCTTTTTCAAATCTTTATTCGAATTTTTTTTATATAAAAATTCAGATTTCAATTTCAAAAATATCCTAACCACTTTCTCTCTCCTCTTTTTTTCGAAAGTTTTAAAAAAAAGTAATAATAATTTCAAATTTTTATTTTTATTTTTATTTTTTTATTTCGGAAATTTATTTCTTTTTATTTATTATTTTAGTTTTTATTTTATTTTATTTTGTTATTTCAGAAATTAATTTTTTTTATATAATAAAATAAATAAAATTTAAATCCACATTACATCCTTCACTCCAACATGGACCTAAGTCCAGAAGGACTCTGGGGTCATATGCTAACCCCACTACTGGTTCATATGGGAATAGTATCTGTATACCCTCCATCGGAGTCAGTAGTTTTGAGTTGAATCCTCAGCTCATCATCCTGGTGCAGCAAAGTTGCTAGTATTTCGGTCTTCCACAGGAAGAACCTACAGAGTTTCTGGCACAGTTTTTACAAATTACTGACACAGTACATGATAAGGAAGTAGATCAGGATGTCTATAGATTATTTTTGTTTCCATTTGCTGTAAAAGATCAAGCTAAGAGGTGGTTAAATAACCAATCCATAGCAAGCATAAGAACATGGAAACAGTTATCAGACAAATTTCTGAATCAATATTTCCCTCCAAAAAGGATGACACAGCTAAGGCTGGATATCCAAGGCTTTAAACAAGAGGATAATAAATCTCTTTATAATGCCTGGGAGAGGTATATAGAGATGCTAAGGAAATGCCCCTCTGAAATATTTTCCGAATGGGTGCAGTTAGACATCTTCTACTACGGGCTTATAGAAAAGGCCCAGATGTCTCTAGACCACTCAGTTGGTGGATCTATACACATGAGAAAGAAAATTGAAGAGGCTCAAGAGCTCATTGATACCGTTGCTAGAAATCAGCATCTGTACTTAAGTAGTGAGTCCTCCATGAAAGACGAGGCTAAAGCAGTATCCACTAAACTTAGTCCTCCAGAACAAGTTACTTAACTTAATCAGCAATTGCTTTTTATAACAAAACAGTTAGCAGAATTCAAAGAGATGCTACAAGACACTAAAAATGCTAACAAGAATATGGAAGCACAATTGGATCAGACAAGACAGCAGTTATCTAAACAGATAATAGAAGAGTGCCAAGCTGTTCATTTAAGGAGTGGGAAGACATTGAATGTCTTAACTAAAGGCAGCTGAAAGCCAAGAAAGGAACAACTGACAGAGGATGACCAAGCCACTGCCCAAAATCCCTATGAGGATAGTAAGAGTCCAGAGAGGAATGATTCTGGCATTCAAACGCCAAAAAATGGTGAAAAGTTGGCATTAAATGCCAAGTGGATGGCCAATTTTGGTGTCCAAACACCAGAAAAGGGTGCCAATCTGGCGTTAAACGCCCATACAGCACCCAATTCTGGCGTTCAAATGCCAATGGGGGATCAGACACCTGCAAGTG
This sequence comes from Arachis duranensis, assembly GCF_000817695.3. Lineage (NCBI taxonomy): Eukaryota > Viridiplantae > Streptophyta > Magnoliopsida > Fabales > Fabaceae > Arachis > Arachis duranensis. Next base: position 52,996,749 of record NC_029772.3, on the reverse strand, counting down.
TTGATAACAACCCCCTTAGGCAGGCTTCTCCATTCACTTCTGTAGGAAGTAAACCTGCAGCAACTAAGGTTGAAGAATATAAAGCCAAGATGCCTTATCCTCAGAAACTCCGCCAAGCGAAACATGAGAAACAATTTGCCTGCTTTGCAGACTATCTCAGGACTCTTGAAATAAAATTCCGTTTGCAGCGGCACTTGAGCAAATACCCTCTTATGCTAAGTTCATGAAAGAGATCTTAAGTCATAAGAAGGATTGGAGAGAAACTGAAAAAGTTTTTCTCACTGAAGAATGTAGTGCAGTCATTCTTAAAAGCTTACCAGAGAAGCTTAAAGATCCCGGAAGCTTTATGATACCATGCACACTAGAGGATGCTTGTACCAAGACAGCTCTATGTGATCTTAGGGCAAGTATCAACCTAATACCTGCATCCACTATCAAAAAGCTTGGTTTAACTGATGAAGTTAAACCAACCCAGATATGCCTCCAACTTGCTGATGGCTCCATTAAGATTTCATCAGGCATAATTGAGGATATGATTGTCAAAGTTGGGCCATTTTCCTTTCTCACTGACTTTACGGTACTGGAAATGGAGGAGCACAAGAGTGCAACTCTCATTCTAGGAAGACCTTTCCTAGCGACTGGACGAACCCTCATTGATGTCCAAAAAGGGGAGGTGACCTTGAGAGTCAATGAGCATGAGTTTAAGTTGAATGCTGTCAAAGATATGCAGCATCCAGACACCTTAAAAGATCGCATGGGCGTTGATATTATTGACTCTTTGGTGGAAGAGGTCAATATGACTGAGAGTCTCAAATCAGAGCTAGAGGTCATTTTTAAAGATGTTCAGCCTGATCTGGAGGAACCAGAGAAAACAAAAGAACCTCTGAAGACTCCTCAGGAAGAGGAGAAGCCTCCTAAACCCGAGCTCAAACCACTACCACCATCCCTGAAATATGCATTTCTGGGAGAAGATGACACTTTTTCGGTGATTATAAGCTCTGTTTTAGAGCCACAGGAAGAGAAAGCATTAATTCAGGTGCTAAGAACACACAAGACAGCTCTTGGGTGGTCCATAAGTGATCTTAGGGGCATTAGCCCAGCCAGATGCATGCACAAGATCCTATTGGAGGATGATGCTACGCCAGTGGTTCAACCACAGAGGCGGCTAAATCCAGCCATGAAGGAGGTGGTGCAGAAAGAGGTCACTAAGTTACTAGAGGCTGGGATTATTTATCCTATTTCTGATAGCCCCTGGGTGAGCCCTGTCCAAGTTGTCCCCAAGAAGGGAGGCATGACAATGTGGATGGATATTCAGGTTATAATCAAATTGCAGTAGATCCAAAAGATCAAGAGAAAATAGCATTCACATGTCCATCTGGAGTATTTGCCTATAGAAGGATGCCATTTGGTCTGTGCAATGCATCTGCAACCTTTCAGAGATGCATGCTCTCTATCTTCTCTGATATGGTAGAGAAATTTCTGGAAATCTTCATGGATGACTTCTTAGTGTTTGGAGACTCATTCAGCTCCTATCTTGACCATCTAGCACTTGTTCTAAAAAGGTGCCAAGAGACTAACCTGGTTTTAAACTGGGAGAAATGTCACTTTATGGTAACTGAAGGAATTGTCCTTGGGCACAAAATTTTGAATAAGGGAATAGAGGTGGATCAAGCTAAGGTAGAGGTAATTGAAAAATTACCACCACCTGCCAATGTTAAGGCAATTAGAAGCTTTCTATGGCATGCATGATTCTATAAGAGGTTTATAAAGGATTTTTCAAAAATTGCAAAACCTCTTAGCAATCTGCTAGCTGCTGATACACCATTTGTCTTTGACACAGAGTGTCTGCAGGCGTTTGAGACTCTGAAAGCTAAACTGGTCACAGCACCAGTCATTTCTGCACCAGACTGGACATTACCATTTGAACTAATGTGTGATGCTAGTGACCATGCTATTGGTGCAGTATTGAGACAGAGGCATGACAAGCTTCTGCATGTCATTTATTATGCTAGCCGTGTTTTAAATGATGCGTAGAAGAATTACACAACCACAGAAAATGAGTTGCTTGCAGTGGTTTATGCCGTTGACAAGTTCAGATCTTATTTAGTAGAATCTAAAGTGATTGTGTACACTAACCATGCTGCTCTAAAATATCTCCTCACAAAGTAGGATTCAAAACCCAGATTCATAAGATGTATGTTGCTTCTGCAAGAGTTTGATATAGAAATAAGATACAAAAAAGGGACAGAGAACCAAGTAGCTGATCAACTGTCCCGGATAAAACCAGTAGCAGGAGCGTCCCTCCCTCATACTGAGATCTCTGAAACCTTTCTGGATGAGCAACTCTTTTCCATTCAGGAAGTACCGTGGTTTGCAGACATTGCAAACTATAAAGCTGTGAGATTCATACCCAAAGAGTACAGTAAGCAGCAAACAAAAAAATTGGTTTCTGATGCAAAGTACTACATGTGGGATGAACCATATCTCTTTAAGAGATGTGCAGACGGAATAATTCGTAGATGTGTGCCTAGAGAAGAGGCACAGAAGATCCTATGGCATTGCCATGGATCACAATATGGAGGACATTTCGAAAGTGAGCGAACAGCGACAAAGGTTATCCAATGTGGCTTCTACTGGCCTACTCTTTATAGAGACTCCCGAGAGTTTGTACGTAACTATGACAGTTGCCAGAGAGATGGTAATCTACCTCACGGTTATACCATGCCTCAGCAAGGGATCTTAGAGATTGAGTTATTTGATGTATGGGGGATTGACTTCATGGGGCCTTTCCCACCATCATATTCAAACACTTATATTCTGGTGGCAGTAAACTATGTATCTAAATGGGTAGAGACAATTGCAACACTCACTAATGATACTAAGACAGTGATAAAGTTCCTCCAGAAGCATATTTTCAGCAGGTTCGGTGTCCCTAGGGTACTGATCAGTGATAGAGGCACTCATTTCTGCAATAAACAGCTTGACTCTGCTCTGATCCAATATGGAATTAACCACAAAGTGATAATTCCATATCATCCACAGACAAATGGATAGGCTGAAGTCTCAAATAGAGAACTAAAATGAATCCTAGAACGAATTGTAAGTACCCGTAAAAGGGATTGGGCAAAAAGTATGGATGATGCTCTGTGGGCATACAGAACCGCATTCAAGACTCCTATAGGGACCTCTCCATACCAGCTGGTGTATGGAAAAGCCTGTCATCTGCCAGTGGAACTGGAACACAAGGTCTATTGGGCAACTAGGTTCCTAAACCTTGATGCTAAGGTAGATGGAGAGAAAAGATTACTCCAGTTGAATGAGCTGGAGGAGTTCAGACTCAATGATTTTGAAAATGCTAAAATCTATAAGGAGAAAGCAAAAAGATGGCATGACAGAAAGCTGTCATCTAGAGTCTTTGAGCCAGGACAGAAGGTTCTGCTGTTTAACTCTAGGCTCAGATTGTTTCCTAGGAAATTGAAATCTCGGTGGAAGGGACCATATGTGATTACAAGTATGTCACCATATGGATATGTAGAGCTTCAGGATATTGACTCTGACAAAAAATTCATTGTTAATGGACAGAGAGTCAAACATTATCTTGAAGGCAATGTTGAGCAAGAGTGCTCAAAACTGAGACTAAATTAAAAGCTCAGTAAAAGTCCAGCTAAAGACAGTAAAGAAGCACTTATTGGGAGGCAATCCAATCTTATTTATTTATGTTAATTACTTTTTCATTTCATTTTCCATTGTTAGTTTATGTTTTCTTTAGGTTGATGATCATGTGGAGTCACAACAACAGTTGTAGAATTAAAGCGGAATCAAAAACATCATAAAAAATAGCACACCCTGAAGGACAGGCATACTGGCGTTTAAACGCCAGTAAGGATAGCAAAATGGGCGTTTAATGCCTATGCAGGCAGCATTCTGGGCGTTTAGAAAAATACCCAATAAAGAAGGATTACTGGTGTTTAACGCCAGCCAGGGTATCTGGCTAGGCGTTAAATGCCCAAAGAGGCAGTCGAGTGGGCGTTAGACGCCAGAATGGATAGCATTCTGGGTATTTAACGCCAGGATGACACAAGGGAGGTAATTTTGTTTCCAATTCGATTTTTTTTCATTTTTTTCATGTTTTAATTCATAATTTTTTGCATCAAACATATTTTAAACGTTCATCTTTCAATTTCTATTTTCAAAAATTAATAATCTTTCTAATTCTTTTTAATTCTTTTCCAATTCTTTTCAAATCCTTCCAAAACGTTTTCAAAACTTACATATCTTTTCAAATTCTTTTCAACTCTTTTTAATTTTTCTTGCATACATTAATAAGTTTTCAAAATTAATTGCATCATTCTTCTTCTACCCCCTTCTATCTTATTTTGCTCGAGGACGAGCAAAGCTTTTAAGTTTGGTGTGGAAAAGCTCAACTTTTTGCTTTCCATAACCATTAATGGCACCTAAGGTCGGAGAAACCTCTAGGAAGAGGAGCAACAAAGGCTAGGAAGAGACATAGAGGATCTCAAGAACTCCATTGGTTCTTCAAGAGGAAGAAGAAGCCACCATCACTAAGGTGGACCCGTTCTTTAATCTCCTTGTTTATTTTCTTTTCTGTTTTCGATTTTTATGCTATGTTTTGACTATATTTGTGTCTTCATTACATGATCATTAGTGTTTAATGTCTATGTCTTAAAGCTATGAATGTTTCATGAATCTTTCACCTTTCTTAAATGACAAATGTTTTCTGAAAAAGAAAAAGAAGAACATGGATTTCGATTCTATCTTGAAAATAGTTTAATTATTTTGATGTGGTGGTAATACTTTTTGTTTTCTGAATGAATGCTTGAACAGTGCATATTTTTTATAGTGAAGTTTATGAATGTTAAAATTGTTGGCTCTTGAAAGAATAATGAAAAATGAGAAATGTTATTGATAATCTAAAAAATCATAAAATTGATTCTTGAAGCAAGAAAAAGTAGT
>NC_029772.3:52984907-52991668 GCF_000817695.3 Arachis duranensis | reverse complement strand
AGGAGAATCAATAATACTATCTAAATTCTGAGTTCCTATGGATGCCAATCATTCTAAACTTCAAAGGATAAAGTGAGATGCCAAAACTGTTTAGAAGCAAAAAGCTACTAGTCCCGCTCATCTAATTAGAACTATGCTTCATTGATATTTTGAAATTTATTGTATATTCTCTTCTTTTTATCCTATTTTGTTTTTGGTTGCTTGGGGACAAGCAACAATTTAAGTTTGGTTTTGTGATGAGCGGATAATTTATACATTTTTTGGCATTATTTTTAGGTAGTTTTTAGTATATTTTAGTTAATTTTTATTATATTTTTATTAGTTTCTATGAAAAAATTACATTTCTAGAATTTACTATGAGTTGGTGTATTTTTCTGTAATTTCAGGTATTTTTCTGGCTGAAATTGAGGGACCTGAGCAAAAATCTGATTCAGAAGCTGAAAAAGGACTGCAGATGCTGTTGGATTTTGACCCTCCTGCACTCGAAGTGGATTTTCTGTAGCTATAGAAACCCAATTGGCGCGCTTTTAATTGCGTTGAAAAGTAGACATCTTGGGCTTTCTAGCAATATATAATAGTCCATACTTTGCCCGAGATTTGATGGCACACTTCTTGGCGTTAAACGCCCATTTTGGCACCCAGGGTGGCATTTAACTCCAATTTGAGGCATATACACGTGGAAGCTTGAACGCTCAGCCCAAACACTCACCAAGTGGGCCCCGGAAGTGGAATTCTGCACTATCTACACCTATTTACTCATTTTCTGTAAACCTAAGTTACTAAGTTTAGTATAAAAACTACTTTTAGAGATTCATTTGGCAACTCATGACATTTTACATCTCATATTGTATCTTCTACGGCATGAGTCTCTAAACCCCATAGGTGGGGTGAGGAGCTATGCTGTGTCTCAATGGATTAATGCAATTACTATTGTTTTATATTCAATCACGCTTGATTCTATTCTAAGATACTCACTCGTACTTGAAAATAGAGAATATGATGATCTGTGACACTCATCATTATCCTCAACTTTATGAACGCGTGCCTGACAACCACTCCTATTCTATCTGAGCTCAACGTAGTCATTGAGCGACAACTTGAGTGCATATCTCTTGGATCTCTGATCCATGGACCGGGTCCGTGAGATTAGAACCTTCATGGTAGAGGCTAGAATCAATTGGCAGCATTCCTGAGATCCGGAAAGTCTAAACCTTGTCTGTGGTATTCCGAGTAGGATCTGGAAGAAGATGACTGTGATGAGCTTCAAACTCATGAATGTTGCACAATGACAGTATACAAAAGGATAGAGAGATTCTATTCTGACACAAGTGAGAACCGACAGATGATTAGCCGTGCGGTAGTTGTGCCTGGTATTTTTCATCCGAGACGAGAAATCTGACAGTTGATTAGCCATGTAGAAACCGTACTTGGACCATTTTCACTGAGAGGATCATAAAGCCTGCCATGGAAGGAAGCCATGCGTATTTAGAGAAGAAGACAGTAGAAAAGCAGAGATTCAGACGATAGAGCATCTCCAAAACCTCAACTTGTTCCTCATTACTAAATCACAAGTATCATTTATTTTATGTTATTTACTTTTCATAAACAAAATCATTTTTTATCATTAATCTCCTGACTAAGATTTACAAGATAACCATAGCTTGCTTCAAGCCGACAATCTCCGTGGGATCGACCCTTACTCACGTAAGGTATTACTTGGACGACCCAGTGCACTTGCTGGTTAGTTGTGTGGAGTTGTGAAAAGTGTGATCACAATTTCGTACACCAGTCCCTATTCAAGATTGAGTTTTATAGGTCGGTCCTTGAGCAAAGAAATCATTCAAATCATTGTTTGATTAGCTCATTTTTGGAGAGGTCGTACATATGCCATGTCTGTCACTTTTAGTAGCTTGGTTCTCTCGATGTGATTCGGTCTAGGTACTCGGGTGACTCGACATGATTCAATTGACATGACGTTTTGTATTTTGTAATTATTGGCGTGCCTTTTCAGTTTCTTTGGTAACAGTGTGCATAATTTAAAACAAGTTAAAATTACTTTATTGTCCTTTGCCTATATATTTTTGGTCTTTCTCTTCTCTTTCTTCTTTCATTTCTTCAAAAATATTTCCTTTCCTCTTTTTTTTCAGAAATTCCCTATTTCCTTTACACTTTAAGAATGCTTTCCCTTCTTTTTCTCTTCCAAAAGTATTTTATGTCTTTTACACTACTTCTGCAGTGCCTTTGCTTCAAAGTACTCACCTTTGTCTTGACGTCCATTATTATTTTCAGCGTTCTCAAACTTGCTTGCTGCATTTCTTAAAGGTCAATGCATTTCCCTTCTTTTCTTTCCACATGTAATGGCTGCTACTTTGCCGCTTGTTGTTCTTCATGGTTTCTTCATATGCTATAGAGATTAACGGTTATAATATTTGTAATCATAAGGGGTGTACATAATCTTCTTGGTGTTTCCTCAGTGAATAATGTGTTTATACTTTTTTGTGGTCACCGATTGTTCTTGTGATCTTGTTTTTCATTTGCTTGATTTGGGGGTTCATACTACCCCTAAGTTGGGTTATCGTCACTTGCTAAGGATGACACCACTAGGAATTTGTAAGAATAGCCACCTTTTTGGCTTCTGCCATTGTTAGGAATGGCTAGAGTTTCTTTGCATACTTTGTTGTGTGTTGTTTCGATCTGGTTTCTTTTTATCAACCTCTTGTGCTTTATTTGTCCTGATTTTCTTTGTAGTTATAACGACCTCTATGTCTCATTCTGTAGTTCAAATGATTCCTTGTAGGATTTATAAGGATTTAGATTGGGTATATAGTACTATACTAGAAGCAGTCTCGTGATGGATAGGGAGATTTTAGAGAGGTTCTGACTTCAGCACCCGATATGCAAAAATCATGATGACGAGGAGAATTACACTCTAGTTACTCCTGACCCCGAGGAGAGAATTTGCTATACCCGACTAGAGAAATCAGATATGTAAGAATGTCTTTTTCCTAGGCTAGGTGTGAGGATCCCCTTTATCGACTTTGAACATGATGTTATTTTGTCTAGCTAAGTTGCTCCTACCCAACTTTATCTAAATTCTTGGGATTTTACAAAGATCTATCAATTGATTAGTCATGTACTCAACCTTCTCCTTTCTCTTAAGGTTTTATTTTACCTGTTTTAGTTAACTAAAACCTTTAGCTCTAACAAACAGTAGTGGGCGTCTTTTCGAGCTATCCATGGTAGGAAGATGTTTTTCATTTTTGAAGAATTTTTTCATGACATCAAAAATTATTATTTCAAAATCTAACTTCGGGAGGGTGTCCGTCCATTCTACGTTAACAAAAAATCCCAATATATGTTCTATTTGTATTGGGAGGAGGAGTCAACCGTTATCAAGTACGAATTTGAGGATCTTAACGAGGGGGGATAATTGATTGTGACTCTCTTTCAAAAGTGCTGGGGTGAGCTCCTAATCTCAATACCAAAAAATTTATAATAGCTAAATTGAGTTATATGCAAACTGAGTTAGGTAGATAGCTCTATCATTTGTTGTAGATAGCTTTTCTGTTTATATTATATACATCCACTTAAGTTTTTTCATTTTTGTAGAAAAATGGTCAACAGCTCGGATACCTATAAAAAACACAAGCACACCAAAAAGAACATTGCCGTATGCCAGGCTAAGCAATTAGAGACTGAGAAGTTGAATGGTAGTCCAACTCCTCCTTTTGGGACTGGTCTAACTTCTTCCCAGGCTAACAAATTTACTCAACCCACTCCACAATATTTGCTCCACACTTCTTTCTTTTGGGATTGTGTGATTCCTCGGGTTCCTCCTTTTTCTAATAACTCAAGGGAGTTGGAGTTTAAGGCTTCTCGCAAGCGTAAGAATCCTTCTAATAAATGAGGGAATGTTTTCAACCTCGGGTTCAACGCTCTTAATCTTAACAAGGAGTATATCATGCCGGTCAGTATAATTTCTTTGGATGATGCCAACATGAAAAAAAAATTGGAAATTTTGGTTAAGGGTGGCATCTGAACTTTTAGAGTCTGCATGACCATCATTAAGAAGCTCTAATAGACCCTTCTCGAGGCTTTACAAAGCGAGGTAGGGGAACTTCATGCCAATGTTGCCAAACTATAAAAAGACAAGTCCTAATGGGAAGTTGATGGGAAAAAATTGAAGTTCACAGATACCAGCATGTGCACCAGATTGTTCAAGTAATACCACTGTGAGTAGATATCATTTTCATGAAGATTAACGGATTGAGGCAATCAATGTCTAATTAAATATCTAATTAGATTGATCAAACCTTAGATTTTGAATTGTGGATCTTATAGAAAAGAAGAAACAGAAGAAGAGAATCAGGGGAATGCTTGAAGTCGAGAGAAAATCAATAGATAAGAATGTGAAAAGCCTCGGAAATGTTTAATTCTTGGAAGAACAATGCTTATGCTTTCTTATTTAATTCATGCAAAAATATTTACATAACAAATCATTTATAACTAAACCCCAATCCCTTGGTAATTTAATTTCTCTAAATCCAATTAATCACCAATCCCTTGGTCAACTAATCGAGAGAAGAGGTGAAGAACAATTTTGATTTTAAGCTACACAACCTTCAAGAACTGTCACTAGTCGAATTATATGTCACTTATTTGAACTAGATCTAGATAAGTGAAGATTGTGAGATGAGTTTTAAGCTAATTCCGAAATTATTTTTTTTCAAATATAAAATCAGAATCCAAGACAGAATTAGAATACTTTCCAATAGTTCTAACCTTTAGTGATAAAGAACAAAACTCAATCTTAAAAAAGTAAAGAAACATGAATTAAAATAAATAAAACACTCGCATCATTAATCCTTAAACCAAACAGAGCTTCTAACTTTCAATGGAGGAGATTTAGTGAGTCACGAAAAAAACTAATCCTAATGATGAGAGAATGATCCGCCGATGGATGATTGATGCCCTCTCTGTGAAAAAGGTTCACTTATTTATAACTTAAGTTCTATAATTTAAATTCAAAATTAACCCTAATCATATCTTTATCTTTTGGAAAGATAAGATAGCTAACTTCCTACTTCAATTTCAAATCAAAATAATAATTCTAATCTAATTTAGAAACAAATTTTAACAACTAAATCTTTATATTTCTAGAAGAAATTAATGATAAATAATATTGTTGAATCTTGAATAATCAATCTTTGGATGTGATTTAGGCTTCTATTGATTTGATAATTGAATTTGGGCCTTGTCAAGTGTTGAAGTATTGTATTGTGGGAGTTGATGCTTGAGGAATGCCAGGCTTGCATCCTTAAATGTGGGTGTAGGCCTAATTTGTGTAACACCCTAATTACCCTAAGCCTTACCTCGCATCGCAAAGCAAAGGTTAATCAAAGGTTACGCCAGCTCTAAGCTCATACATATAATATATAGAAGAAATAATATAATTTAAAAGCTCGATGAAGGATATAGCTCAAAAACAGGATTTGAAAAGCGTTGATGAGTAGCCTAGAGCAGGTTAGGAAATTTCACAAAATAGATTCTCGTTGCTAGTATATTTCTAAACCCAATAATTGACCATCAATCAAATTTAAATTCAAAGATGTCACAATCAATGCAAAATTAACCGAGAGTATTTAGACTCCCGGGTCGTTCTCCCTAGGAACTAATGCCAATGAGCGCACAATTTTGGTTGCAAGAGGCAAAGGGTTTTCAATGATGAAAGCAAACAATAAAAATATAAAAGAATGATTTAGAATTGAAATTAATAAAGTAATAAAAGAATAAAAGAAATATGTGTGTAATATAACAAGTAAAGCTATAAAGTGATGGAAAAATGGTTTAAAACATAAATGAAACCTTGACTTAGGATGAGTCAAGGAATCCCTTCCTTACCATAACAACAACTAAGTCAACCCTTAACATCGAAGGATAAGTCAAGTGAGCATAATTGTTATTAATCCACAAATCCTTGCTAACTTACCAAATTAATTGGTAAAAGGCTAGCGTTAGTGGAAACAATAACAACTAACAACCCAAGAATTATCACTAAATGTTGGACATTATGGCTCTAGTAATCCATATACGTATTTCTCCCAAGCCAAGGGTTGGAAATTTACCCTATAACAAAGGTTGACATTTCATCAAACACCTAATAGGCATATTCACAAAACATGGCAAAATTGGGAAATTGATGAAAGCTATAAATCATAAATGATCAAAATCAATAAAGACAACTCAAACAAGCATAAAATAAGCCTATTAGAACAAGTGTAGAACAAGTAGAAATCCAAAATTGCAAAACTATATAAATTGGCAAGAGAAATAAAAATATGAGAAAGTGTAGAACAAGTGTAGTAATTAAAAGAGAAATTAAAGAAATACTTACAATGGCATTGCTATAATTCCAAAATCAAACTTGAAGTATAAAATGCTACAAACCCTAATTAAACCTAAGAGAGAATTTCCTAATCTACACTACTCCTACTCCTACTATGTGTTTTCCTATTCTAAGTTGGCTCTAAGCTAATTCTACCTAATAAAACCTAATGCCTTCATATGAGATGTTGCCTCCTTCATATAGCCTTTGATTTAAGCATCCAAACCTTCAAAAATGGGCCAAAAGAGCCCCAAAACACGAGTCCACGTGACTTTTTAATGGAGGCACGCGCTAGTTGATGCCAAGGCATCTTAGGCTAGTTTCACTAGCATTTTTCTGTTAGTTTTAGTTGTTTTATGCATTTTTTTGAGCTTAA
>NC_029772.3:52984150-52984807 GCF_000817695.3 Arachis duranensis | reverse complement strand
AAGACAGGAGCTGAATGAGTCTCCAAATACTGAGAAGTCATCCATGAAGACTTCCAGAAATTTCTCTACCATATCATAGAAGATAGAGAGCATGCATCTCTGAAAGGTTGCAGATGCATTGCACAGACCAAATGGCATCCTTCTATAGGCAAATACTCCAGATGGACATGTGAATGCTATTTTCTCTTAGTCATGAGGATCTACTGCAATTTGGTTGTAACCTGAATAGCCACCCAAAAAGTAGTAGTATTCATGGCCTGCTAGTCTCTCTAGCATCTGGTCTATGAATGGTAAAGGAAAATGATCCTTCCTGGTGGCTGTATTGAGCCTTCTGTAGTCAATACACATGCGCCACCCTGTAACTGTTCTTGTAGGAACCAGTTCATTCTTTTCATTATGAACCACTGTCATGCCTCCCTTCTTGGGGACAACTTGGACAGGGCTCACCCAGGGGCTATCAGAAATAGGATAAATAATCCCAGCCTCTAGTAACTTAGTGACCTCTTTCTGCACCACCTCCTTCATGGCTGGATTTAGCCGCCTCTGTGGTTGAACCACTGGCGTAGCATCATCCTCCAATAGGATCTTGTGCATGCATCTGGCTGGGCTAATGCCCCTAAGATCACTTATGGACCACCCAAGAGCTGTCTTGTGTGT
>NC_029772.3:52980567-52983282 GCF_000817695.3 Arachis duranensis | reverse complement strand
TTTGAACGCCAGAATTGGGTGCTGTATGGGCGTTTAATGCCAGATTGCCACTCTTTTCTGGCGTTTGGACACCAGAATTTGCCATCCACTGGGTGTTTAACGCCACTTTCTCACTTTTTTCTGCCTTTTGAACGCCAGAATCATTCCTCTCTGGGCTCTTACTATCCTCAGAGGGATTTTGTGTAGTGAGTTGGTCATCCTTTGTCAGTTGTTCCTTTCTTGGCTTTCTGCTGCCTTGAGTTGAAACATTCAATGTCTTTCCACTCCTTAAATGAACAGCTTGGCACTCTTCTATTATCTGTTTAGATAACTGCTGTCTTGTCTGATCCAATTGTGCTTCCATATTCTTGTTAGCATTTTTAGTGTCTTGTAGCATCTCTTTGAATTCTGCTAACTGTTTTGTTATAAAAAGCAATTGCTGATTAAGTTAAGTAACTTGTTCTGGAGGACTAAGTTTAGTGGATACTGCTTTAGCCTCGTCTTTCATGGAGGACTCACTACTTAAGTACAGATGCTGATTTCTAGCAACGGTATCAATGAGCTCTTGAGCCTCTTCAATTTTCTTTCTCATGTGTATAGATCCACCAACTGAGTGGTCTAGAGACATCTGGGCCTTTTCTATAAGCCCGTAGTAGAAGATGTCTAACTGCACCCATTCGGAAAATATTTCAGAGGGGCATTTCCTTAGCATCTCTATATACCTCTCCCAGGCATTATAAAGAGATTTATTATCCTCTTGTTTAAAGCCTTGGATATCCAGCCTTAGCTGTGTCATCCTTTTTGGAGGGAAATATTGATTCAGAAATTTGTCTGATAACTGTTTCCATGTTCTTATGCTTGCTATGGATTGGTTATTTAACCACCTCTTAGCTTGATCTTTTACAGCAAATGGAAACAAAAATAATCTATAGACATCCTGATCTACTTCCTTATCATGTACTGTATCAGCAATTTGTAAGAACTGTGCCAGAAACTCAGTAGGTTCTTCCTATAGAAGACCGGAATACTGGCAATTTTGCTAGACCATGATAATGAGCTGAGGGAGATAAGTTAAAAGATTAGAAAAATATTTGAATTTAAAATTTAAAATTAGAAAAAATAAGATAGAAGTTGAAAAGAGTTGAAAAAGATTTTATTTTAAAATTTGAAATTAGAAAAGATAAGATAAGAAGTTGAAAAGATTTGGAAAATATTTGAAAGAGATAAGATTTGAAATTTGATTTTTGAAAAATATTTGATTTTGAAATTTGAAATTTGAAATTTGAATTTTAAATTTTGAATTTTGAAAAAGTCAACAATATAAGATAAAGATTTGAAAAAGATTTAAATTTTGAAAAGGGTTGATTTTTAAAATTTTAAATTTAAATTTTGAAATTTGAATTTTGATTTTTGGAATTTAATTGAAATTTGAAAATTGAATTTGAAATAAGATAAGATAATATTTTGAAAAAAGATATAATTTTTTAAAAAGATTTGAATTTTAAAATGTAAAACTAAGATAAGATAAGATAAAAATTTTAAAATAAAAATCTGAAATTTTTTTAATGTAAATTTCGAAAATTCAATTAAAATAAAGAGAAAAGATATTTTTTAATTTAATGAGGAAAGAGAAAAACAATAAAATGACACAAAATTTAGAAATTTTAGATCAAAACAAAGAAAACAAACAAGAAAGCTTTAAATGTCAAGATGAACACCAAGAACACTTTGAAGATCAAGATGAACACCAAGAACAAATTTTGGAAATCTTTAGGAAAATAAAAACACATAGGACAACAAACTTGAAAATTTTTATACTTTGGACACTAATAATTCGAAAATACACAAGAAAAACAAGGAAAAACACAAAGCAAGAAAAACTAAAGATCAAACAAGGAAAATAAACAAGAACATCTTGAAGCTCAAGAAAGAACAAGGAACATAAAACTCGAAAATATGAAGAATAAAAAGAACATACAATTCGAAAAATTTGAAGGAAAATAAAAACATGCAATTGACACCAAACTTAAAACATGAAACTAAACTCAAACAGAAGACTCGAAGGAAAATTAAAGATTAATAAAGAAAAATAAGATTTTTGAAAAGAAAATAAAAGACTCAAATTTAGTGACTCTAAACCAAAAAAATAATTTTTTTCTAATCTAAGCAACAAGATGAACCGTCAGTTGTCCAAACTCGAACAATCCCCGGCAACGGTGCCAAAAACTTGGTGTACGAAATTGTGATCACACTTTTCACAACTCTGCACAACTAACCAGCAAGTGCACTGGGTCGTCCAAGTAATACCTTACGTGAGTAAGGATCGATCCCACAGAGATTGTCGGCTTGAAGCAAGCTATGGTTATCTTGTAAATCTTAGTCAGGAGATTAATGATAAAAATGATTTTTGTTTATGAAAAGTAAATGACATGAAATAAATGATACTTGTGATTCAGTAATGAGGAACAGGTTGAGGTTTCGGAGATGCTCTGTCATCTGAATCTTTACTTTTCTACTGTCTTCTTCTCCAAACACGCATGGCTTCCTTCCATGGCAGGCTGTATGATCCTCTCATTGAAAATGGTCCAAGTACGATTTCTGCACGGCTAATCAACTGTCGAATTTCTCGTCTCGGATGAAAAATACCAGGCACAGCGACCGCACAACTAATCATCTGTCAATTCTCACTTATGTCAGAATAAGATCTCTCTATCCTTTTGTACAATGTCACTGCGC
>NC_029772.3:52979571-52980467 GCF_000817695.3 Arachis duranensis | reverse complement strand
ACACAACAACCTTTGAATTATATTAAAGGAATAACCATTCTAAGCAATCACAGAAATACTTAAAATCCTTAGCAGCAACTTTATTCCAAGGAGAATTCAAGGATTCAAAGAGCAGAGGAGTAAGTAGGAGATTAAGTTTGGTGTTCACACCCCAACTTAAGACTCAGACACTTGCCCATACATAGTTGAGCTAACCACTCAAGTGCTTGAGAAGCAAGCAACTTCATCACTCTTTGCAGGAAAGGAAACAAGGAGCTTTTAAAAAAAAAACATGAAGCAACAATTAGGAGAAGAAAGAGAAATCAAATTGTTTCCTGGCAACAAGGAGAAAACAAGAAATTTCACAAGGTGGTGTTGTTCCTTGACCATTCTTTAAAAGGCAAACAAAAGCATGCTTGTTCTGGTTTAAACTGTAATTGTTGAATCTTTCTGGAATGTGAAATTTCTAGTATGTTTGTCTGTTTACTGCTTTGAATAAAGTGAATACCTAGATGTTTGGATATAACTTCACCATCTTAAACAAATGCTTGCCATGCTTGTTCTGTTACCAAAAATAAAAGAAAAGTTTGAACAAAAGTAACTTGGCTCAATTAGTGACAAATCAAGTAGAATTAAGTGGTGGTATGCATGCTTGATTGTTTAGTCAGATCACTGGAAATAGAGTGTAGAATTATCAATTTTTGTGTAGAAGTTGAGTATTGTCTATGGATCTTGATGAATAAATGTCTTTGGCCATGAAAAAGAAAGAAAAAAAAAAGAAGAAAAAGCCACTGAAAAAGGGCAACCAAAAAGCAAAAAAAAAATGAGAAAATAAGCTAGGCACCAATGGTTTGAACTTCTGAGACAAATGCCTGTGGTGTTTATGTATTAAGGATATGCTTGGATGAATAGGTTCT
>NC_029772.3:52974733-52977450 GCF_000817695.3 Arachis duranensis | reverse complement strand
ATTGGGATCCAATCATATAAGATTGCCAAGCAAGATTCAATGAATGCATTGGTCGAGGAAGAGATGAAAATGTTTTGATTCGGAGATCTCAATATCTCCTCATACCCAATGAACTCCCCATCTCTGATCTACCTTTTCTATTTACATTCTGCAATTTCAATTCATGCAAATCCTCCCCAATTCCCTTTTAATTTCAGCAATTTACTTTTCCGCACTTTAATTCTCGCAATTTAAGATTCAGTCATTTCAATTCCTTGCAATTTACATTTACCGCCAATTTACTTTATGCAATTCACACCCAATTCTTGATTCCGCTCAACTAATCAAACTTCTAATTCGAATTGCTCATTCAACCAATCCTTGTGGGATTCGACCTCACTCTATTGTGAGTTTTTACTTGACGATAACCGGTGCACTTGCCGGAAGGAATTTTGCCGATTGTGCAATTTCCTTAATCGTAGCTATACTCAGTTATAGCACATCACTAGTACCTGTGCGTACGCACAGATGTGTAGATACACACACTTTGTTGCATTTTCACTTGTGCGTACGCACAAAGGGTTATGCGCACGCACGCGTGCTGATTTCTTTTTTATACGTACACACGCATCCTTGTGCGCACGCATGCATGGCTATGCTCTTCTCCTTTGTTTTCTTCATGCTTTCTCCCAATTGCATGCTCCTCTTCCATTCCCACCAAGCCATTCTTACCTTATTCATCTGAAATCACTCACAAATAATATCAAGGTATTGAATGGAAGGTAATTGGAATAAAGTTTGCTAAATTAAGCACAAAAGAGCGTGTTTTCATAATTAAGCACAATTTAGGGAGAGAACACAAAAGTATGCTATTTGGATGAATAAATGTGGGTTTATGTGATGAAATGTCCTCAAATCAATCCAAAATTTATCATCAAATATGAATTCATCAAGCGCCAAAACGTACTCACGAAGCTACTAACATAAAGCTCAAGATATAGATATAATATAACAAAAGATAAGAGTATAATAGCATGAAGATCTAGACACGACTCGCAGAGTTTAAGCCGGCTATCTATAGCATGTCCTTATGCTAATCACAATCAAAGGAGAAGGAGAAAGGGCTAGCAACTTATTCAATGCAACTACTTACATGCATGTATACTATATGCTATCTACATCTCTCTATCTATCTATAGTATCCTATTGATTTGGTGAAAATAAACAATCAAATTCCAAGCAAGAGTATAGACATCTAGGGCTAAGAAAGGAAATAGCTCAATGAAATCACAATCTAGAGAATTGATTTAACTCATCAAAATGAAGCAACTTGCAAGAATACATGATAGGAAGTATGGAAACATAGAGTTGAGTGATCAAACCCTCACTAGGTGTGTATACACTCTCAACGTTCGGTGTTTAGGGTTTAATCACTCAAGTCTCCTCCTAATCATGCTTTTAAGGATTTTCTTTTCATCTAACAATCAACAAATATGTGATGCATGAATGCAAGTATCATGAGGTCTTTAGAGGGTTGTAATGGGGTTAGGGTTAGGTGGGATAGATATGGCTAAGTGGACTAAGGAATTGGATCTTTAATTAGCTCAAGTGTCCAACTTAACTACATCAACCAAATCACAAAAATGCATTCTAACCACCCATTACTTCTTTTCACACACATTCATGCTTTAGTTTCTATTCAAAACACATGCATTCCTTATTCATTTTTTTTCTTTTCTTTGGGATAACCTTTGTCCCCTCTTATTATTTTTTTTCATTTTATTTCTTTTTTTGTTTCTTTTTCTTTTTCCATGACAAATGCATATGATTAAAGCAAATTGATACATGAATGTGCACCCATTTTCCATTTTTTTCTTTTTCAATACATACCCAATACAAACTTTTTTATTCACTATCAATGTTTCCCAAAATTCTCCCACACTTAAATGAAACACACTCTTCAACCTAAGCTAATCAAAGATGCAATTCAAGGTAATTCATGGTTTTCTGCTTAGGGTTGTGATGTGCTAACAATTAGAACAAAGGGGATTAAGAGGCTCAAAAGGGGTTAACAAAGGTAGATGCAAGGGTAGGTCCATATGGGTGAGTGAGTTTAATTTGAAAATGGCCTCAATCATGCTAAATGCATTCAAAAGATCAAACATTTAAAATAAATAATCAAGCAAAACCAAGATTACAATCATAGACGGAGCATAGCACACAATGAACAAAATTTGTGGTTATAATGTGTAACCACTTGATGAGCGGATAATTTATACGCTTTTTGGCATTGTTTTTAGTATGTTTTTAGTATGATGTAGTTAGTTTTTAGTATATTTTTATTAGTTTTTAATTAAAATTTACTTTTCTGGACTTTACTATGAGTTTGTGTGTTTTTCTGTGATTTCAGGTATTTTCTGGCTGAAATTGAGGGACCTGAGCAAAAATCTGATTCAGAGACGGAAAAGGACTGCAGATGCTATTGGATTCTGACCTCCTTTCACTCGAAGTGAATTTTCTGGAGCTACAGAAGCCCAATTGGCGCGCTCTCAACGGCGTTGGAAAGTAGACATCCTGGGCTTTCCAGCAATGTATAATAGTCCATACGTTGCCCGAGATTTGATGGCCCAAACCGGCGTTGCAAATCAGCTTCAGAATTCCCAGCGTTTAACGCTGGAACTGGCATAAAAATTGGAGTTAAACGCCCAAACTGGCATAAAAGCTGGCGTTTAACTCCA
>NC_029772.3:52973256-52974533 GCF_000817695.3 Arachis duranensis | reverse complement strand
TGATGGCGGCATTCAAGAGAATCCGGAAGGTCTAAACCTTGTCTGTGGTATTCTGAGTAGGATTCAATGATTGAATGACTGTGACGAGCTTCAAACTCCTGAGGGCTGGGCGTTAGTTACAGACGCAAAAGAATCACTGGATTCTATTTCGGCCTGATTGAGAACCGACAGATGGATAGCCGTGTCGTGACAGGGTGCGTTGAACATTTCCACTGAGAGGATGGGAGGTAGCCACTGACAACGGTGAAACCCTTGCATACAGCTTGCCATGGAAGGAGCCTTGCGTGTTTGAAGAAGAAGACAGTAGGAAAGCAGAGATTCAGAAGATGGAGCATCTCCAAAACCTCAACCTATTCTCCATTACTGCAAAACAAGTACTTATTTCATGTTCTTTTACTTTTCACAATCAACCTTGATAATTATTGATATCCTGACTAAGATTTACAAGATAACCATAGCTTGCTTCAAGCTGACAATCTCCGTGGGATCGACCCTTACTCACGTAAGGTATTACTTGGACGACCCAGTGCACTTGCTGGTTAGTTGTGCGGGGTTGCAAAAGTGTGATTGCAAATTCGTGCACCAAGTTTTTTGGCGCCGTTGCCGGGGATTGTTCGAGTTTGGACAACTGACGGCTTATCTTGTTGCTTAGATTAGGACTGTTTATTTTTGTTGGTTTAGAGTCTTTTAGTTGAGTCTAGTTTCATATTTTAAGTTTGGTGTCAATTGCATGCTTTTGCTTTTCTTTTAATTTTCGAATTTGCATGTCCTTATTCCCTTTTTGATCCTTAAAAATTCTAAGTTTGGTGTCATTTTGTTGTTTTTCTCTCTCCTCTTTTCAAAAATCAAATCTTTTTCAAAAAAAGTTTTCAATCATATCTTTTTAATTGCTGATTTCAAAATCTTATTAATTAACTAATTGATTCAGTTTTCAACTTGCTTTGATCTTATTTTCTTTTAATTTTTGAATTTTTATTTTATTTTCCTTTTGTTTTATTTTTTTTTCGGTTAATTCTAAAAAAAAATATTTTTATCTACTTGCAATCCATATCATTTCCCTTTATCCATCATGGACCTAAGTGGAATTGAACAGTCCAGAAGGACTCTGGGGTCATATGCTAACCCAATTACAGCTGCATATGAGAGTAGCATCTGTATACCTCCCATTAAAGCAAGCATCTTTGAGCTAAATCCTCAACTCATTATCATAGTGCAGCAAAATTGCCAGTATTCCGGTCTTCCACAGGAAGAACCTACTGAGTTTCTGGCACAATTCT
>NC_029772.3:52971551-52973239 GCF_000817695.3 Arachis duranensis | reverse complement strand
ACTAATTGATTCAGTTCTCAATTTGCTTTGATCTTATTTTCTTTTTAATTTTCGAATTTTTATTTTATCTTTGTTTTTATTTTATTTTTTCGTTTAATTAAAAAAAAACAAAATTTATCTATTTGCAATCCATATCATCTCCCTTTATCCATTATGGATCTAAGTGGGATTGATCAGTCCAAAAGGAATCTGGGGTCATATGCTAACCCCATTACAGCTGCATATGGGAGTAGCATCTGTACACCTCCCATCAAAGCAAGCAACTTTGAGCTAAATCCTCAACTCATTATCATAGTGTAGCAAAATTGCCAGTATTCCGGTCTTCCACAGGAAGAGCCTACTGAGTTTCTGGCACAGTCTCTTACAAATTGCTGACACAGTACGTGATAAAGAGGTGGATCAGGATGTCTACAGATTATTACTGTTTCCATTTGCTGTAAAAGATCAAGCTACGAGGTGGTTGAATAACTAACCTACAGCAAGCATAAAGACATGGAAACAGTTATCAGACAAATTCCTGAATCACTTTTGAAACAGTTATCAGACAAATTCCTGAATCAATTTTACCCTCCAAAAAGGATGACACAGCTAAGGCTGGACATCCAAGGCTTTAAACAAGAGGATAATGAATCCCTTTATAATGCCTGGGAGAGGTATAGAGGTATGCTAAGAAAATGCCCCTCTGAAATGTTTTCAGAGTGGGTACAGTTAGACATTTTCTACTATGGGCTTACAGAAAAAGCTCAGATGTCTTTAGACCACTCAGCTGGTGGATCTATACACATGAGGAAGACAATTGAAGAGGCTCAAGAGCTTATAGATACTGTTGCTAGAAATCAACATTTGTACTCTAGCAATGAGTTCGCTACAAAAGAGGAGGTTATGGCAGTAGCCACTGATCCTAATCCTCAAGAACAGATAGTTGAGCTTAATCAGCAATTACACGTGATGACAAAACAGTTAGCAGAATTTAAAGAGATGCTCCAAGAAACTAAAATTGCTAACAAGAACATAGAATCACAGTTGAATCAGGCAAAATAGCAGTTATCTAAACAGATAACAGAAGAATGCCAAGCAGTTCAACTGCGGAGTGGAAAGACATTGAATAATACTGCTCAAAGTAGCAAAAAGCTAATAAAGGAACAATTGACAGAGGATAACCAAACCACTGTCCAAAATCCCTTTGAGGACAGTAAGGGCCCAGAGAGGAATACTCTTGGCGTTCAAACGCCAGAAAAGGGGGGAAAGCTGGCGTTAAACGCCCATTCCCTGCCCAGTTATGGCGTTCAAACGCCAGAAAAGGGGGAAAAGTTGGCGTTAAACACCCATTCTTCACCCAATCCTGGCGTTCAAACGCCAATGGGGAATCAGACACCTGAGAGTGCTGATAATAACCCCTCTAAAAAGGCTTCTCCAACCACCTCTGTAAAGAATAAACCTGCAGCAACTAAGGTTGAAGAATATAACGCCAAGATGCCTTATCCTCAGAAACTCCGCCAAGCGGAACAGGATAAGCAATTTGCCCGCTTTGCAGACTATCTAAGGACTCTTGAAATAAAGATTCCGTTTGCAGAGGCACTTAAGCAAATACCTTCTTATGCTAAGTTCATGAAAGAAATCTTAAGTCATAAGAAGGATTGGAGAGAAACTGAAAAAGTTTTTCTCACTGAAGAATGCAGTGCAGTCAT
>NC_029772.3:52968684-52971247 GCF_000817695.3 Arachis duranensis | reverse complement strand
TGCATGAGCATTGATATTATTGACTCTCTGGTAAAAGAGGTCAATATGCCTGAGAGTCTCGAATCAGAGCTAGAGGATATCTTTAAAGATGTTCAGCCTGATCTGGAGGAACCAGAGAGAATAATAGAACCTCTGAAAATCCCTCAGGAAGAGGAGAAACCTCCTAAACCCGAGCTCAAACCATTACCACCATCCCTGAAATATGCATTTCTAGAAGAAGGTGACACTTTTCCTGTAATCATAAACTCTACCTTAGAGCCACAGGAAGAAGAAGCACTAATTCGAGTGCTGAGGACACACAAGACAGCTCTTGGATGGTCCATCAGTGATCTTAAGGGCATTAGCCCAGCCAAATGCATGCACAAGATCCTATTAGAGGGTGACGCTAAGCCAATGGTTCAACCACAGAGGCGGCTAATCTAGCCATGAAGGAGGTGGTGCAGAAGGAGGTCACTAAATTACTAGAGGTTGGGATTATTTATCCCATTTCTGATAGCCCCTGGGTAAGCCATGTCCAAGTCGTCCCTAGGAAGGGTGGCATGACAGTGGTTCATAATGAAAAAAATGAACTGGTTCCTACAAGAACAGTTACAGGGTGGCGTATGTGTATTGACTATAGAAGGCTCAATACAGCCACCAGAAATGATCATTTTCCTTTGCCATTCATAGACCAGATGCTAGAGAGACTAGCAGGTCATGAATACTACTGCTTTTTGGATGGCTACTCAGGTTACAACCAAATTGCAGTAGATCCTCAGGACCAAGTGAAAACAGCATTTACGTGTCCTTCTGGAGTGTTTGCCTACAGAAGGATGCCTTTTGGTCTGTGCAATGCACCTGCAACCTTTCAGAGGTGCATGCTCTCTATCTTCTCAGATATGGTAGAGAAATTTCTAGAAGTCTTCATGGATGACTTCTCAATATATGGAGACTCATTCAGCTCCTGTCTTGAACTTTTCAGTATTTGGAGACTCATTCAGCTCCTGTCTTGACCATCTAGCACTTGTTCTAAAGAGATGCCAAGAGACCAACCTAGTTTTAAACTGGGAAAAATGTCACTTTATGGTGACTGAAGGGATTGTCCTTGGGCATAAAATTTTGAACAAGGGAATAGAGATGGATCAAGATAAAGTTGAAGTAATTGAAAAATTACCACCACCTACCAATGTTAAGGCAATCAGAAGCTTTCTGGGGCATGCAGGATTCTACAGAAGGTTTATAAAGGATTTTTCAAAAATTGCCAAACCTCTGAGTAATCTGCTAGCTGCTAACACGCCATAATCTTTGATAAGGAGTGTCTGCAGGCGTTTGAGACCCTGAAAGCTAAGCTGGTCACAGCACCAGTCATCTCTGCACCAGACTGGACATTACCATTTGAACTGATGTGTGATGCCAGTGACCATGCCATTGGTGCAGTATTGGGACAAAGGCATGGTAAGCTTCTGCACATCATTCATTATGGCAGCCGCATTCTAAATGATGCACAGAAGAACTACACAACCACAGAAAAAGAGTTACTTGCAGTGGTCTATGCCATTGACAAGTTCAGATCCTATCTAGTGGGATCAAAGGTGATTGTGTACACTGACCATGCTGCTCTTAAGTACTTACTCACAAAGCAGGATTCAAAACCCAGGCTCATAAGATGGGTGTTGCTTCTGCAAGAGTTTGATATAGAAATAAGAGACAGAAAAGGGACAGAAAATCAAGTAGCTGATCACCTGTCCCGGATAGAAACAGTAGCAGGAGCATCCCTCCCTCCTACTGAGATCTCTGAAACCTTTCCGGATGAGCAATTATTTGCTATTCAGGAAACTCCGTGGCTTACAGACAGTGCAAACTATAAGACTCAAGGTTCCCCATCTGTAACCATGGAAAGGAAGCATGAAGAGCTTCTCTCAAAACAGAGTCAAACAGAGCCCCCACAGTCAAACTCTAAGTTTGGTGTTGGAAGGCCACAAGCAAATTCTAAGTTTGGTGTTGAAACCCCACATTCAAACTCTAAGTTTGGTGTTGGGAGGTTCCAACATGGCTCTGAGTATCTGTGAGGCCCCATGAGAGCCCACTGTCAAGCTACTGACATTAAAGAAGCGCCTGTTGGGAGGTAACCCAATGTTATATTTTATTTGTTATTTTATGTCTTCTGTAGGTTGATGATCATGAGAAGTCACAAAATCAATTGAAAAAGCAAAAACAGAAAGAAAAATAGCACACCCTAGAGGAAGATCTTGCTGGCGTTTAAACGCCAGTAAGGCTAGCAGATGGGCGTTTAACGCCCAGTCTGGCACCATTCTGGGCGTTTAATGCCAGAAAGGGGCACCAGACTGGCGTTAAACGCCAGGAATGGGCACCAAGCTGGCGTTAAACGCCAGAAATGGGCACCAGCCTGGCGTTTAACGCCAGGATTAGCAGAAGGAGCATTTTTGCTCACCACTTGGTGCATGGATGAATTATTCTTGCCACCTCAGGATCTGTGGACCCCACAGAATCCCCACCTACCCCACCACACTCTCTCTCTTCTTTCTTCTTTTGCTCGAGGACGAGCAAACCTTCTAAGTTTGGT
>NC_029772.3:52967177-52967636 GCF_000817695.3 Arachis duranensis | reverse complement strand
GTTTTTAGTATGATTTAGTTAGTTTTTAGTATATTTTTATTAGTTTTTAATTAAAATTAACTTTTCTGGACTTTACTATGAGTTTGTGTGTTTTTCTGTGATTTCAGGTATTTTCTGGCTGAAATTGAGGGACCTGAGCAAAAATCTGATTCAGAGACGGAAAAGGACTGCAGATGCTGTTGGATTCTGACCTCCCTGCACTCAAAGTGGATTTTCTGGAGCTATAGAAGCCCAATTGGCGCTCTCTCAACGGCGTTGGAAAGTAGACATCCTGGGCTTTCCAGCAATGTATAATAGTCCATACTTTGCCCGAGATTGGATAGCGCAAACTGGCGTTTAAACGCCAGCTTTTTACCCTTTTCTAGCGTTAAATGCCAGAACTGGCATAAAAGATGGAGTTAAACGCCCAAACTGGCACCAAAGCTGGAGTTTAACTCCAAGAAGAGTCTCTACACGAAA
>NC_029772.3:52954026-52967005 GCF_000817695.3 Arachis duranensis | reverse complement strand
CTGGACCTCATGACACTTTACACGTTTCTTTGTGTACCTTCCACGGCATGAGTCTCTAAACCCCATGGTTGGGGGTGAGGAACTCTGCTGTGTCTTGATGGATTAATACAATTACTACTGTTTTTCATTCAATCATGCTTGCTTCCATTCTAAGATATTACTTGTTCTTAAACCGGATGAATGTGATGATCCGTGACACTCATCATCATTCTCAACTATGAACGTGTGCCTGACAACCACCCCAAACTCTTGAGGGCTGGGCGTTAGTGACAGACGCAAAAGGGTCACTGGATTCTATTCCAACCTGATTGAGAACCGACAGATGGATAGCCGTGCCGTGACAGGGTGCGTTGAACATTTCCACTGAGAGGATGGGAGGTAGCCACTGACAACGGTGAAACCCTTGCATACAGCTTGCCATGGAAGGAGCCTTGCGTGCTTGAAGAAGAAGACAGTAGGAAAGCAGAGATTCAGAAGATAGAGCATCTCCAAAACCTCAACCTGTTCCCCATTACTGCAAAACAAGTACTTATTTCATGTTCTTTCACTTTTCACAATCAACCTTGATAATTATTGATATCCTGACTAAGATTTACAAGATAACCATAGCTTGCTTCAAGCTGACAATCTCCGTGGGATCGACCCTTACTCACGTAAGGTATTACTTGGATGACCCAGTGCACTTGCTGGTTAGTTGTGCGGGGTTGCAAAAGTGTGATTGCAATTTCGTGCACCACCACTCATTAAGGCTCAACAACTCATAAGGTTGTTTGTTCTATCTCTCTTCTATGTTCCAAAAAGATCATTCAAGCAAGTTTTAAAAACAATTTTCCAAATCAATTCAATAGAGTGCCCTAAAAACAAAAATACTTGAAAATTTGTTGTTTTTCACCAAAATTATTTCCTATATGTATGTATGATGTGTATGTTGTGATGGATGCGATTTCAAAATATTTCTTAGTTCTATTTCTAATTTTTCAACATCGCAAAAACTAACATGGACAATTAGGACCAAAATTAAACTAGGTGCTATACTATTCACATCATCCAATCACAACTTCAATCTATAAATATATACCATGCAAATGCTATATATATATTAACTAGAGTAAGGATGCAATAGTCAAAAATACTAACAAATATCTACAAGAAACATAATAAAAGAAAACAAAAAATAAAGTGCAAAGTGTAAGGTCCCACATCGGTTGGGGAGGGGAACGAAGCATGCCTTATAAGGGTGTGGATACCTCTCCTTAGCATGACGCATTTTGACGAGTGAGTGTGGGGGGCTTTGGCTATCATCCCTATCGTCAAAGGAAAAACCGTGAGGCCTTGTATGCCAAAGCAGATAATATCGTGCTAGCGGGTGGTCTGGGCTATTACAGATAGTATTAGAGTCAGAACCCAGATCGATGTGCCAGCGAGGGCGCTGGGCTCCCTTAGGAGGGCTGGATTGTAAGGTCCCACATCGGTTGGGGAGGGGAACGAAGCATGCCTTATAAGGGTGTGGATACCTCTCCCTAGCATGACGCGTTTTGACGAGTGAGTGTGGGGGCTTTGGCTATCATCCCTACCATCAAAGACAAAACCGTGAGTCATTGTATGCCAAAGCGGACAACATCGTGCTAGCAGGTGGTCTGGGCTGTTACACAAAGTGTTTGGAAAAGAAAATTTACCTCCCAAGATGGCGAATCCTCCCCCACAATTAAGCGGTTGCACGGTCCTCCGTGCCCGAACATAATCCGGGGATAATGGCTATGAGGCTCCACCTTCAGCTGGTGGGTATGGGGGCTCGAGTTGCTGAATAAAACAATTTAAATAAGAATTCAGGAATAGTTAGATGTGTGTGGTATGATAAAAGACAATGTGTGTATTCTAAGTGTGCGCACACTTTAGAACAGACACACATTGATTGGGTAAAATGGTAACCATATAATCACAAGAGATAGCATGTCCTCAATTAGGTGGCCTAGGTTGCACATAAAGAATAAGTAAAACTTAAGGCACAAGCAACCCTAGGTAACCACAAAAGTGAATTGAGTGTTTGAGGTATTGGATATTGAAATTGTGCAAGTGAAAGTACAAAATTGATATAAAATAGCACAATAAACAACAACCAATCCATTAATGAAAAGAAAACCCGTTATTCATCATGAAACATAAAGAAAAGGTCACATGGTAAAAGTACTTGTTTCAAAAAGTGACAGGCTTTATAAGAATCAAGTTGAGTCACTTAAACAAATGCAAAGCATTAACAAGGAACAAGTACCGGTCATGTGATGAATTTAATATGAAAATCACGATGAACAAGTAATTTCAACTCAATTCACTTAATTCAATGCACTTACATAATTTGTCCTAGTGGTACAGTCAAAACATGAGTTATCAAACCCACTAGGTACTAGTAAATTAAGGCAAAGTATAAGTGCATTGGTGGAAATATCGAGCAACAAGCAACCCAATCAACATCAAACAAACACTTGCAACTTATTTAATTTCGAAACAAGTAAACTAAAACTACTATAACTACTAAAATGGAAATAAGATGCAATGAAAACTAAGTAAAACAAGTAGAGAAACATGAAAAAATCAAGAAAAGGGAGGGATGGAAGGGGCGGGAGTGCATTAGGGCTTTAGGAAAAATGCAAACAAAATTTTGCCCAAAACAGCACTTGTGCGTACGCACAGGTACGTGTGCGTGCGCACACGAGGTGAAAAGGGGAGGAGTGCGTCCGCACAAGGTGTGTGAATGCTCTAAACAGAGAGGGAAACAAGACGTGTGCGTACGCACAGAAAACTCTTCTCTCTTTTTTTTAGGGATCATGTGTGCGTGCGCATGCGCATGTGCACACGCACAGGGACAAAAGGGGTAGGGGTTCATGTGCACAGGATGTGCGAGTGCCTCCACCAGAGGGAGTGTAAGGACGTGTGCGTATGCACAGGGAGGTGCACATGCACAGAGCGCAAAGCAGAGGGAGATGTGCGCGTACATAGCGTGCGAGCGCTCTCAACAGAGGGCATATAGGCTAGTGTGCGTACGCATAGTGTGCAAAATTTTGTTGTTGTGTGCGTGTGCACAAAGGTGTGCGCACGCATATGTGATAGGCAAAAT
Organism: Arachis duranensis; assembly: GCF_000817695.3. Lineage (NCBI taxonomy): Eukaryota > Viridiplantae > Streptophyta > Magnoliopsida > Fabales > Fabaceae > Arachis > Arachis duranensis. The sequence continues at coordinate 52,963,893 of NC_029772.3, read as the reverse complement.
TGTGATTTACACTTTTTATAACTCAAACAATTTTTAGTAATGTCTCCAAAAACTTGGTGCACACTACTATGGTTCACTCACATTCTTCACAACTTCGCACAACTAACCAGCAAGTGCACTGTGTCGTCCAAGTAATAAACCTTACGTGAGTAAGGGTCGATCCCACGGAGATGTTGGTATGAAGCAAGCTATGGTCATCTTGTAAATCTCAGCCAGGCGGATTCAAATGGTTATAATGGTTTTTGAAAATAATAATAAATAAAGAATAAAATAGATGAAAGAGATACTTATGTAAATCCTTGGTGAAAATTTTAGATAAGTGTATGGACATCCTTTGTCCCTTCTGAATCTCTGCTTTTCTACTGTCTTCCTCCAATCATTCTTACTCCTTTCTATGGCAAGCTGTATGTAGGGCATCACCATTGTCAATGGCTACTTCCCATCCTCTCAGTGAAAATGGTCTAAATGCTCTGTCACAGCACGACTAATCATCTGTCGGTTCTCAATCATGTCGGAATAGAATCCATTGATTCTTTTACGTCTGTCACTACACCCAACAATCGCGAGTTTGAAGCTCGTCACAGTCATTCAATCCCTGAATCCTACTCGGAATACCACAGACAAGGTTTAGACTTTCTGGATTCTCAAGAATGCTGCCAACAAATTCTAGCTTATACCACGAAGATTCTGATTAAGGAATCCAAGAGATACACGCTCAGTCTAAGGTAAAACAGAAGTGGTTGTCAAGCACGCGTTCATAAAGATGGATGATGATGAGTGTCACGGATCATCATATCCATCAGGTTGAAGTGCAGCGAATATCTTAGAATAAGAATAAGCTTGAATCGAATAGAAGAACAATAATAATTGCATTAATTCTCGATGTATAGCAGAGCTCCACACCTTAATCGATGGTGTGTAGAAACTCCACCATTGAAAATACATAAGTGATGGTCCAGGCATGGTCGAATGGCCAACCTCCAAAATGTGATCAAATATGTAAAATCCCAGATGAAAATACAATAGTAAAAAGTCCTATTTATACTAGACTAGCTACTAGGGTTTACAGAAATAAGTCTAAGTGCAGAAATCCACTTCCGGGGCCCACTTTGATGTGTGCTTGGGCTGAGCTTGAGATTTACACGTGCAAAGGCTTCTTTTGGGGTTAAACGCCAAGTTGTAACATGCTTTTGGCATTTAAGTCTGGTTTGTGACGTGTTTCTGGCGGTTTACTCTAGAAGACAGCATGGAACTGGCGTTGAACGCTAATTTGCGTTGTCTAAACTCGAACAAAGTATGGACTATTATATATTGTTGGAAAGCCTTGGATGTCTACTTTCCAATGCAGTTGAGAGCGTGCCATTTAGAGTTCTGTAGCCAACAATGCCAAAAAGCGTATAAATTATCCGCTCATTACAACACCAAACTTAGGATAAAAAGAAGAGAATATACTATAAATCCCAAAATATCAATGAATATTAGTTCTAATTAGATGAGCAGGACTTGTAGCTTTTTGCTTCTGAACAGTTTTGGCATCTCATTTTATCCTTTGAAGTTTAGAATGATTGGCATCTCTAGGAACTTAGAATTTCAGATAGTGTTACTGATTCTCCTAGTTAAGTTTGTTGATTCTTGAACACAGCTACTTTATGAGTCTTGGCCGTGGCCCTAAGCACTTTGTTTTCCAGTATTACCATCGGATACATAAATGCCACAGACACATGACTGGGTGAACCTTTTCAGATTGTGACTCAGCTTTACTAAAGTCCCCAGTTAGAGGTGTCCAGAACTCTTAAGCACACTCTTTTTGCTTTGGATCATGACTTTAACCACTCAGTCTCAAGCTTTTCACTTGGACCTGCATGCCACAAGCACATGGTTAGGGACAGCTTGATTTAGCCGCTTAGGCCTGTATTTTATTTTCTTGGGCCCTCCTATCCATTGATGCTCAAAGCCTTGGATCCTTTTTACCCTTGCCTTTTGGTTTTAAGGGCAATTGGCTTTTTCTGCTTGCTTTTTATTTTTCTTTTATTTTTTCCACCATTTTTTTCGCAAGCTTATTCTTTTTCACTGCTTTTTCTTGCTTCAAGAATCACTTTTATGATTTTTCAGATCATCAACAACATTTCTCTTTTTCATCATTCTTTCAAGAGCTAACAATTTTAACATTCATAAACAACAAGATAAAAAATATGCACTGTTCAAGCATTCATTCAGAAAACAAAAAGTATTGTCACCACATCAATATAATTAAACTAATTTCAAGGATGGATTCGAAACTCATGTACTTCTTATTCTTTTGTATTAGAAATATTTTTCATTTAAGAAAGGTGAAGGATTCATGGAATTATTCATAGCCTTAAGACATAGATACTAGACACTAATAATCATGTAGTAAAGACACAGACATAGGAAAACATGAAGCTCAAAAATCCAAAAACAAAAAGATAAGAACAAGGAAGTTAAGAAGTGAGTCCACCTTAGTATGGGTGGCGTCTTCCTCTTGAATAACCAATGGTGCTTTTGAGCTCCTCTATGTCTCTTTCTTGCCTTTGTTGCTTGATCCCTAGTGATTTTGGTGCTCCTATCCTTAGTTGCTCCCAATAATTGTGTGGAGGAAAATGTATCCCCTGAGGTATCTCAGGGATTTCTTGATGAGGAAATTCCTCATGCTCTTGTTGAGGTCCATGAGTGGGCTCTCTTGATGTGCAGTCAAATGCTCTATTACTGAGTTATGGACCCTTGAGATAAATCTCTCCATCTTCTATGACTCAGAGGTGGAAGCTTTTGTCTTTCCTTTCCTCTTTCTAGAGGTTTATCCGGCCTTAGGTGCCATTGATGGTTATGGAAAAACAAAAAAAGCTATGCTTTTACCACACCAAACTTAGAATGTTGCTTGCCCTCGATCAAAAGAAGAAAGAATAAAAGAAGAAGAAGAAGATATGGAGGAAAGGGAGAGATGTGTGGGTTCGGTCAAGAGGGAGAAGAGAGGGTTGTGTTGTGTGAAAATGAAGAAAGATGGAGGGGTTTATATAGTGGAGGGAGAGGGAATGGGGTTCGGTCATTTAGGGTGGGATTGGGTGGGAAAGAGATTTTGAATTTGAAGGTAGGTGGGGTTTTTGGGGAAGAGTGGATGGATGTGAGTGGTGAAGAGGTGATGGGGAAGAGAGATTGAGGTGAAGAAGAGAGAAGGTGAGTTGAGGTAGGTAGGGATCCTGTGGGGTCCACAGATCCTGAAGTGTCAAGGATGAATCATCCCTGCACCAATTAGGCGTGTAAAACGTCCTCTGCCTGCAATCCTGGCGTTTAGCACCAGACTGAAGCTTGTTTCTGGCGTTAAACGCCCAAATGTAGCATGTTTCTGGCGTTTAATGCTAGCTTGATGCTTGTTGATGGCGTTAAATGCCAGCTTTCCTCAGGGTGCAATCCTGGCATTTAAACGCCAGATTGCTGCTTGTTTCTGGCATTCAACGCCAGATTCATGCTCTGTTCTGGTGTTAAACGCCAGCCAAATGCTCCTTACTGGCGTTTAACTCTTCCTTCAGGGTGTGCTTTTTCTTCTGTTGTTTTTTATTCTGTTTTTAATTTTTGCAATTGTTTTGTGACTCTGCATGATCATAAACCTAATAAAACATAAAAGAACAATAGAAATATAGATAAATAAAAATTAGGTTGCCTCCCAATAAGCGCTTCTTTAATGTCAATAGCTTAATAGTGAGGCCTCATGGAGCTTCACAGATGTTCAGAGCATTGTTGGGACCTCCCAACACCAAACTAAGAGTTTGAATGTAGGGGTTCAACACCAAACTTAGACTTTGGTTGTGGCCTCCCAACACCAAACTTAGAGTTTGACTGTGGGGGCTTTGTTTGACTCTGTATTGAGAGAAGCTTTGCATGCTTCCTCTCCATGGTTGCAGAGGAAGATCCTTGAGCTTTAAACACAAGATAGTCCCCATTCAATTGAAGGACTAGCTTTCCTCTGTCAACATCAATCACAACTCCTGCTGTGGCTAGGAAGGGTCTTCCAAGAATGATAGATTCATTCTCATCCTTCCCAGTGTCTAAGATTATGAAATCAGCAGGGAAGTAAAGGCCTTTAACCTTCACTAACACGTCCTCTACCAATCCATAAGCTTGTCTTATTGACTTGTCTGCCATCTCTAATGAGAATGTGGCAGTCTGTACCTCAAAGATCCCTAGTTTCTCCATTACGAAGAGTGGCATAAGATTTATACCTGACCCCAGGTCACACAGAGCCTTCTCAAAGGTAATGGTGTCTATGGTACAGGGTATTGAGAATTTACCAAGATCTTATTTCTTTTGAGGTAAAGTTTGCTGAACCCATGTATCTAGTTCACTAATGAGCAAGGGAGGTGCATCTTCCCAAGTCTCATTACCAAACAACTTGGTATTCAGCTTCATGATGGCTCCTAGATATTGAGCAACTTGCTCTTCAGTTACATCTTCATCCTCTTTAGAGGAAGGATAGTTCTCAGAGCTCATGAATGGCAGAAGGAGGTTCAATGGAATCTATATGGTTTTTATATAATCCTCAGATTCTTTTAGGTCCTCAATAGGGAACTCATTTCTGTCTGGGGAACGTCCCATGAGGTCTTCCTTATTGGGATTCACATCCTCCCCTTCCTCCTTGGATTCGGCCATATAGACAATATCAATGGCCTTGCACTCTCTTTTTGGATTCTCTTATGTATTGCTTGGGAGAGTACTAGGAGGAGTTTCATTTATTTTCTTACTCAGCTGGCCCACTTGTGCCTCCAGATTTCTGATGGAGGACCTTATTTTAGTCATGAAACTTAAAGTGGCCTTAGACAGATCAGAGACTATGTTTGCTAAGTTAGAGGGACTCTGCTCAGAATTTTCTGTCTGTTGCTGAGAAAATGATGGAAAAGGCTTGCTGTTACTGAGCCTGTTTCTTCCACCATTGTTAAAGCCTTGTTGAGGCTTTTGTTGATCCTTCCATGAGAAATTTGGATAATTTCTCCATGAGGAATTATAGGTGTTCCCATAGGGTTCACCCATGTAATTCACCTCTGCCATTGCAGGGTTCTCAGGATCATAAGCTTCTTCTTCAGAAGATGCCTCTTTAGTACTGTTGGATGCATTTTGCCATCCATTCACACTTTGAGAAATCATGTTGACTTGCTGAGTCAACACTTTGTTCTGAGTTAATATGGCATTCAGAGCATCAATTTCAAGAACTCCATTCCTTTGAGGCGTCCCATTACTCACAGGATTCCTCTCAGAAGTGTACATGAATTGGTTATTTGCAACCATGTCAATGAGTTCTTGAGCTTCTGCAGGCATTTTCTTTAGGTGAATGAATCCACCTGCAGAATGGTCTAATGACATCTTAGAGAACTTAAATAGACCATAATAGAATATATCCAAAATGGTCCATTTTGAAAGCATGTCAGAAAGACACTTTTTGGTCATCTGCTTGTATCTTTCCCAAGCTTCATAGAGGGATTTCACCATCTTTTTGTTTGAAGGTCTGAACATCCACTATAAGCTTGCTCAGCTTTTGAGGAGAAAAGAACTTAGCCAAGTAGGTCGTGACCAACTTATCCCAAGAGTCCAGGCTATCTTTAGGTTGTGAGTCCAACCATGTTCTAGCTCTGTCTCTTACATCAAAAGGGAAAAGCATGTGCCTGTAGACTTCAGGATCTACTCCATTAGTCTTAAGAGTCTCACAGATCTGCAAGAATTCAGTTAAAAACTGATAGGGATCTTCTGATGGAAGTCCATGAAACTTGCAGTTCTGTTACATTAGAGCAACTAGTTGAGACTTCAGCTCAAAATTGTTTGCTCCAATGGCAGGGATTGAGATGCTTCTTCCATCAAACTTGGAAGTGGGTGTAGTATAATCATCAAGCATCCTCCTTACATTATTGTTGTTGTCATTATTTTCGGCTGCCATCTCCTCTTCCTTTTCGAAAATTTTTGTAAAGTTGTCTCTGGATTGTTGTAATTTAGCTTCTCCTAGTTTCCTCTTCAGAGTCTTTTGAGGTTCAGGATTTGCTTCAATAGGAATATTCTTGTCCTTCCTCCTGCTCATATGAAAAAGAAGGGAACAGAAAATAATAATAGGGATCCTCTTTACCACAGTAGAGAGATTCCTTTATGTGAGTATAAGAATAAAAGAATAGAAGAAGGAGAGGAGAAAAATTTGAACACAGAGGGGAAGAGAGAGTTCGAATTTTGAGATGAAGAGGAGTGTTAGTAATTGAATGAATAAATAGAAGAAGATTAGAGAGAGAATTCGAAAATTATTTTCGAAAAATTAGTGATTTTCGAAAATTAAGAGAAGAATGAAAATTAAAATTAAAATTTAAAACAATTAGTTAATTAAAAAGAATTTTTGAAAAAGGGAGAGGAGTTTTCGAAAATTAGAGAGATAAAAATAGTTAGGTAGTTTTGAAAAAGCTAAGAAACAAACAAAAAGTCAATTAGTTAGTTGAAAAATATTTGAAAATCAATTTTGAAAAGATAAGAAGTTTAGAAAAGATTTTGAAATTAATTTTAAAAAAGATATAATTTGAAAAAGATATTTTGAAAAGATATGATTGAAAAAGATATTTTGGAAATGATTTGATTTTTAAAATTAAAATTGATTACTTGACTAACAAGAAACTAAAAGATATGATTCTAGAATTTAAAGATTGAACCTTTCTTAACAAGAAAGTTACAAACTTCAAATTTTTGAATCAATCACATTAATTGTTAGTAGAGTTTTTGAAGTTTTGAAATAAAGATAAGAAAAAGATTTTGAAAATCAAATAAGAAAAATTTCGAAAAATAATAAGAAAAATGAAAAAGATTTGATTTTTGAAAAAGATTTTGAAAAGATAGGATTTTTAAAAATGAAATCTTGACTTGACTAACAAGAAATAACTAATTTTAAAATTTTTTGACTAAGTCAACCCAAAGATTTCAAATTTTTTAGTAAAATAAGGAGAAGATATTTTTTTTGATTTTTTGAATTTTTAATGATGAGAGAGAAAAACACAAAAATGACTCACAACATGAAAATTATGAATCAAAACAAATGATGTATGCAAGAACACTATGAATGTCAAGATGAACACCAAGAACACTTTGAAGATCAAGATGAACATCAAGAACTTATTTTTGAAAAATTTTCAAGAAAAGAAAAACATGTAAGACACCAAACTTAGAAAATTTTCATGTTTAGATACTATGAATGCAAAAATGCATATGCAAAACAACAAAAGACACAAAACAAGAAAATATGAAGATCAAACAAGGAGACTTGTCAAGAACAACTTGAAGATCATGAAGAACACATGCATGAATTTTCGAAAAATGCAAAAGTTTGTAAAACATGCAATTGACACCAAACTTAAAAATTGACACTAGACTCAAACAAGAAACACAAAAAATATTTTTGATTTCATGATTCTATTAAAATTTTTGGGTTTTTCGAAAATTATTTTGAAAAGAACAAAAACAAATAAAAATTTTTGAAAGAATTTTGAAAAAAAAAAATTTTGAAAAGAAAATTACCTAATTTGAGCAACAAGATGAACCGTCAGTTGTCCAAACTCGAACAATCCTCGGCAACGGGGCCAAAAACTGGATAGGAAAAATTGTGATTTACACTTTTTATAACTCGAACAATTCTTAGTAATGGCTCCAAAAACTTAGTGCACACTACTATGGTTCACTCACATTCTTCACAACTTCGCACAACTAACCAGCAAGTGCACTGGGTCGTCCAAGTAATAAACCTTACGTGAGTAAGGGTCGATCCCACGGAGATTGTTGGTATGAAACAAGCTATGGTCATCTTGTAAATCTCAGTCAGGTGGATTCAAATGGTTATAATGGTTTTCGAAAATAATAATAAATAAAGCATAAAATAGATGAAAGAGATACTTATGTAAATCCTTGGTGGAAATTTCAGATAAGTGTCTGGAGATCCTTTGTCCTTTCTGAATCTCTGCTCTCCTACTGTCTTCCTCCAATCATTCTTACTCCTTTCTATGGCAAGCTATATGTAGGGCATCACCGTTGTCAATGGTTACTTCCCATCCTCTCAGTAAAAATGGTCCAAATGCTCTGTCACAGCACGGCTAATCATCTGTCGATTCTCGGTCATGTCAGAATATAATCTATTGGTTCTTTTGCGTCTGTCACTACGCCTAACAATCGCGAGTTTGAAGCTTGTCACAGTCATTCAATCTCTGAATCCTACTTGGAATATCACAGACAAGGTTTAGACTTTTGGATTCTCAAGAATGCTGCCAATGAATTCTAGCTTATACAACGAAGATTCTGATTAAGGAATCCAAGAGATACACGCTCGGTCTAAGGTAAAACGGTAGTGGTTGTCAAGCACGCATTCATAAGGATGGATGATGATGAGTGTCACGGATCATCACATCCATCAGGTTGAAGTGCAGCGAATATCTTACAATAAGAATAAGCTTGAATCGAATAGAAGAACAATAATAATTGCATTAATTCTTGAGGTACAGCAGAGCTCCACACCTTAATCTATGGTGTGTAGAAACTCCATCGTTGAAAATACATATGTGATGGTCCAGGCATGGCCGAATGGCCAGCCTCCAAAATGTGATCAAAGATGTAAAATCCCAGATGAAAATACAATAGTAAAAAGTCCTATATATACTAGACTAGCTACTAGGGTTTACAGAAATAAGTCTAAGCGCAGAAATCCACTTCCGAGGCCCACTTTGATGTGTGCTTGGGCTGAGCTTGAGCTTTACACATGCAGAGGCTTCTTTTGGTGTTAAACGCCAAGTTGTAACGTATTTTTGGCGTTTAACTCTGGTTTATGACGTATTTCTGGCGTTTTACTTCAGAATGCAGCATAGAACTGGCGTTGAACACCAGTTTGCATCGTCTAAACTCGAACAAAGTATAGACTATTGGGTTTTGTTACTTGTGACAACCAAAACGTTTGTACGAAGGGATTTTCTGTTAGTTTAGAATCTATACTCACAACGCGACTATATTTTTACAAAATCCTATACTAGCAAAAATCTCAACGTCAAAGGGTAATAAAGATGTTACCATAGTGGGGTGTCTCCCACCTAGCACTTTGGTTTATAGTCCTTATGTTGGACTTGTTGAGGAGACTCTTGCTAGGGTGGCTTTTGTTTCCACTCCTCCTTGAACCTCCATCCAAGCTTGCACTTTAAGGCTCCTCCGAGATCCCATATTCTAGTTTCCCGTTTTCCTTCTTGTTGCTCTCTATGCTTCATGCCGGATGGACAAGCTGATGCTATGATTTTAGGAAATTGTACGATCGGCAAAAATTCCTTCCGGCAAGTGCACCGGTTATCGTCAAGTAAAAACTCACAATAGAGTGAGGTCGAATCCCACAAGGATTGGTTGAGTGAGCAATTCGGATTAGAAGTGTGTTCTAGTTGAGCGGAATCAAGATTTAGATGAGAATTGCGGAATGTAAAATTGGCGGGAAACGTAAATGGCAAGAAATTGAAATTGCGGAATCTTAAATTGCATGAATTAAAGAGCGAGAAGCTAAATTGCTGAAATTAAAAAGGGATCGGGGTGATTGCATGAATTTAATTGCAGAATGTAAAGAGAAAGTGGTAGATCAGAAATGGGGAATTCATTGGGTTTCAGGAGATATTGAGATCTCCGAATCAAAACATTTTTATCCCTTCCTCAACCAATGCATTCATTGAATTTTGCTTGGCAATCTTATATGATTGGATCCCAATCCCTTGGCTCACCAATTCTCTCTAAAAACAAACAAATTCCCAATCCCTTGGTTTAAATATTCATAAGAAGAGATGATGCTCGATCACTGATTATACCACACAGTTTCATGAACCA
>NC_029772.3:52950334-52951259 GCF_000817695.3 Arachis duranensis | reverse complement strand
ATTTTTGGAACAGAACAAGCATGGAAAGCATTTGTTTAAGAAGGTGAAGTTATATCCAAACATCTAGACATTCACTTTATTCAAAGTAGTAAACAGACAAACATACTAGAAATTTCACATTAAACTTAAATGACTTAAAATGAAAGAAAGCTCATAAAGACAATTCACAAACTATTATTTGATTATTAAGGAACAAGACCACCTCTCATTTGTTGCTTGGTTCTTCTTGATTCTTTGGGTCCTGCTTCTTCTTGCTTCTCTTGAGACCTCATGTATTGTTGAGACATTCCTTCTATGATTTCCTGCATTCTGCTCATATCCATGGGGTCTCTGGGAACTTGTTGCCTTCTTTCTGGATTTCCTTGCTCTTCTTGCTCTTCTTCTCTTTCTTGCTCTGCTTCTTGCTCCCCTTCTGCTTGTTGCCCTTCTTCATTTCTTCTTTTTGTATGTCTTGGAGCAATTGGGCCAAGAGTCATTCTGTGAGTAGTCATGGCCATTCCAGGATGTAGCCAATTAGGTCTTGCATCTTCAAGTGGTACTTGGGCTTTGATGCATAGTCTGATGATGGTGCTAGGGAAGTGGAGCCAGGAGTCAGGGTCACTTTTCGCACTAAACTCTTGTATCTGTTCAGCAATGAGTTTATGAACTTTGATCTCTCCTCCCATCATAATGCAATGTAGCAAGACGGCTCTTTTAGGGACTATTTCTGAAGAGTTTGCAGTGGGTAGGATGGATCTCCTAACTATTGCATACCACCCTTTAGCTTCAGGTGTTAGGTCTCCCCTTCTCAAGATTCTTGGAGCCCCTTTTGTTCCTCTCACCCATTCAGCTCTGATGGCACAAAGGTCTTCAGCAATAGTCAAATAGTCAGGTTCTCCTATCATCCTATCCTCATAACTTGCTTGGCTGAAACGTATGTTTTTCA
>NC_029772.3:52944580-52945406 GCF_000817695.3 Arachis duranensis | reverse complement strand
GGTCCATGTGAATAATGAATAGTACTTGCACATGTTTTTCCTTCTTTTTGAATTTTCTTTTTGAATTGTAAATCAATGATTGACTTCATGAGCTTATAGCCGTGACCCTTGTATGTATGCACACTTATTACTGGACACCAAACTTAGTGTTTGGTAATGTCTCCTGATGACATGAAATTCATGTTGGTTGTCCTTAATGAATGTGCATAATTCTAATAAATCATAGTCACTTTGGCTCTTTGATCCTAAACAATTTTACTACCTAAAGTAATTGAAATCAAAGTATTAAAACATGCAAATGGTATACTTGTCATGAATTTCTAAATCCAGAGGAACTTCTTGCTTTTCATTAACTGTGTTCAAAGAGGAACACCAAACTTAATGTTTGGTTGTGCACCTTGAATGAAAGATTGAATACAATTTGAATAAGATTTGGGGGTGCCTTCAGGCACACCAAACTTAGAGACCAATTGTATTTTACATGCAATGTTTAGTGCACCTTATCAACAGTTGTCCTGAGGATTCAATTTCATGCATAAGAAACCATGCTTTATTATATGCAAAGCAAAACAATAAAGAGTAAGGATACTAAAACATGGGTTGCCTCCCATGAAGCACTTCTTTAACGTCACTAGCTTGACGGTTGTCCCTTGTTAGGGTGGATTGTAGTGCTTGATGTCCTCTCCTCTCACTATGAAAACGTCCCCATTTGATTCCTTCATGATTTCCAAATGTTCCATAGAAAGAACTTTCCTGATTGTGAACACTTGAGGGAGCTGGGAAGGAATGGGTTTGAGGCCAGGTGGGATTGGCAAATAATGACTTG
>NC_029772.3:52902643-52939881 GCF_000817695.3 Arachis duranensis | reverse complement strand
AGTTCCCAGCATTATATGGCTTTGCAGTTTAAGTTCCAGTTTAAGCTTAAACTGGAACTTAAACTCCACATGTGATATTCAAGCTTCCTTTATTGATTTTGTTGCTTCCTTGCCTAGCCTCTTCTTCCCTGAAATCATCCAAACAACTACATCAAAGTCTTGCAAAATTTCATGAGAAATCTTCCATTCATAGCATTCAAGTAATATAATTAAAAACTCATGGAAATTGCATCAAAATCATACTGTTTGGATGGTTCATTGCTTTGTTATTCATTTAACCATTCTTGGTTACTTTAAGCTCAAGAAAATGCATAAAACAACTAAAACTAACAAAAAAATGCTAGTGAAACTAGCCTAAGATGCCTTGGCATCACAAGCTCTCACATTACCCTTGAAGAACCCCAACATTCTCTAAAAACCACTCAATTGTGCTTCATACCATGCTTGAGCTCCAACTCTTGAATTGATTTTCTTGAAGAGCCTTGACTCAATTGGCAACCCACACTCCTTTCTCCACCATGTACCAACCCAAGAAAGACCTTGAGTTGGTAGTCCATCTCCAAGATAGCATATTGATGGGGGCCAATGAAGCTCATAGATGAAATTGCCACCCACTCAATGTATTTTTGGTTGTCAACTCCTTCCTCACCAACCTCTTCCTCTTCTTCCCAATCACTTAAATCATAACAGGGAGGTTGTGAGAAGTCTACCTCCATGTCTCTCTCAAACTCAATGGGAAGAGGCTCACTAAGATTATCAAGGGGATTGACCAAGGAGGACAAAAAATCATTAATAATGGAATCCTCATCTTGATCAATCTCCCTTAATTATCCATTTCTCTCCTCCGGTTCCAATACTCCACTTTCTTCCTCTTGTTCATGCTCTAACTCTTCCTCTTTTCCTTGTGGTTTCATGTTCTCATCTTCACTACAAGCCTTAGTTGATCCCTCACATTCCTCAAGAGGAACGCCTTGATCGGATGAGCATAGGAGGATTAAGCGGTCTACCGCTTCGCCTATGGTAGCCATGAAGTGCCATTGAGTTCTTTGGAATCCTTCTTGCTCTTGGAGAAAGGCTTGAAGGTCTTGATGGTCTTGGGCTAAGGGTGGGAGAGCTTCACATTGGGATAAGAGAGAAGGTTCATTGGTTGGAAAGAATGTTGGATTTGTGGGAGGTGATTCATGTTGGTAAGTATTTAGAGGTGGTATGTAAGAAGGTGTATGGTGGTGGTGGTGTGGTGTTTGAAAATGTGGTGATTGAGGATTATGTTGGGGGTATGGGTCATAGGTATATGGTGGTGAAAGTGCATAATCAAAGTGACATTCACCATATCCTTGGTTTGGGTATGCATATTGGGAGGGGTTTTGTTCATTGTAGTATAGAGGAGGTTGCTCCTTCCAAAATTGATGTTTGAATCCCATGATGCAATCCAAAGTAGAAGTTATCAAGCCCTACAAAATAATCTCAACCAAACTCCAAACCAACAGGGTGATAACTCAGAGAAAATTGAAAATAAAAACTAAAGACATCAATTAATAAAATAAACAAAATCCTAATTACCAAGAAAAGCAAACAAACATCCAAAAAATATCTATTCACACTATTCACATATTAACAACAACCAAAATATAACACTCATTGCACTTAGTTCCATGGCAACGGTGCCAAAATTTGATGAGTAGCCTAGAGCGGGTTAGGAATTTTCACAAAATAGATTCTCGTTGCTAGTATAGTTCCAAACCCAACAATTGACCATCAATCAAATTTAAATTCAAAGATGTCACAATCAATGCAAAATTAACCGAGAGTATTTAGACTCCTGGGTCGTTCTCCCTAGGAACTAATGCCAATGAGCGCATAATTTTGGTTGCAAGAGGCAAAGGGTTTTTCAATGATGAAAGCTGTTCTGAGGGTTAGCTGAACCTGTAGGTCGATCTTGGACGAGATCTTCCGTACTGATCAAAGCTGTTGTATCTGATTTGAGGATGGTGGCCGGAGCCGCCATGTCCGACTTGTTGGACTTGGTGGTGGTGCTGATCCTTCGTCACCAGAGGGTGGTGGTACCTGTAAGGGACTCCGATGCTTAAGTTAGCAAGGGTATTAAACAGGTTTTTTGTAGGATCAGAGTGTGTGTTATACGTGGGTGCTCTAGTGTATTTATAATGTTTGTAGAGTGACCTTTTCTAGAGATAAGATAGTTATCTTATCTTATCTTAGAGTGGAGGAATCTTATCTTTAAGGGAACTGCCCTTATCTTTCTAGGCTTGGGCTGCCTATGGACTTCGGTCGTGTTCCTCTGTTTGTGCCCTTTTTGGGCCCTCCTGGTGATTTAGCCGATCTCTTTGAGAGGAGAACAGGTAGTCTTTGACCTGAGGAAGTCTGTCAACATTAGCCCGGGTCATACATCTCGACCCAGGACATGAACAGTGCCCCTGCTTGAGCGCGGTCTTTCTTTTTGAGGTCGAGCCCTTTTTTAAGACTTCGATCCTTCTTTGGAGAAGTTGAGCTCGAGCACTTTGATCTTCGTTGTAGAGCTGCTTGAATGCAGAGCATTTTTTCTCACTCCTTTTAATTAGAACACACATTTTGTGTTTTCCTTGGGAACATGCAAAGGTTAAATACTCATTAACTCTTTGCCGTTTCCTTTTTGCTTCCCTCTTCATGTCTTCATTTGAAATTTCAAAGCTTTGTTTCAATTTTTCTCTTTTTGCTTCTCTTCTTTGACTGCTAGTGCTTCGTTCTTTTGTTCGAAAGGTGATCGTCTAGCGTGGCTTTTGTTGTTGCTTCAATCTCTCATCATTTTTCGTCTCCTCCCTACTACAGGTTGGTCTTCTTCTTCTTCTTTCTTTTCTTTTTTCTACGTCGTTCTTTTTATGTTTGGTTTTAAGAAAGTTTTGATCTTGCTTGGAAAAAGTTTGAATCTTTCTGCTTTTGCTGTGTCTGATTATTGCTGTAATGTTTGCTCTTGGGGTTTTTTTGACTTTGTATCAACCTTTTCGCATTTCCTGATAGTTGATACTTTTAGGGCTTTGCATATTGTTACTGCTCTTGATTGTATCCTTTGATATTTGAAGCTTTGGAATAATGAACTGTTTGATTCTGAAAAAGGTTGCGTCTTTAATGATTTCCACTTGGCATGTTTGATGTTTGATAGTTCCCTTTGTTGATAATCTGTGGTGAGGCCGTGACTTTTTTGGATGTCTTTGTTTACGGATTGTGACTTTCTTTTCGGAGTGTCGCTTGTTGAAAGAGGGTTATTTTTCGCTGAGAGATGTCAAGACATAGACTTGTGAATTTTTCCTGAGTCCTTACTCTGTTACTGCCTTCAAAGGATGCCCCTAGACCTTGGTGTGAGTCCTGTGGTCTCCTTTTGCTGTTGTATGCTTTAGTCTGAGTTGTATCTATATTTGTCCGAGCTGGTTTCTTGATTTGCCCGAGCTGTGTTGGTTAGTAACCTATTTTTATTTTTCTTACTGTAGGACTAGTTGACCCATGTCTTCTCGCAAAAATATTGTCGAGACATCCTCCACAGTCCCCGAGGGCATGTCTGACTGGCTGGACTCCCTCATCCTGATATGCGTTTCAGTGGTTAACTCTGAATACTGCGTGGAGCTTAGAAAACATCACCGGATCTGTAGTAGTAGGGATCAGGAGAAGAATTACGAGTTGGTAGCACCTGACTCCGATGAGAGGGTTTGCTTTCCTTCTCTGACCCAGGGGGAACGCCCCTTCATTTTTGCTTATGACTATTTTTTTAGCCAAATGAACATTACCCTTCCTGTTACCTCTTTCGAGACCGATTTGATGTGGTCATGTAATGTAGCTCCATCCCAGCTCCATCCGAACTCCTGGGGCTTCATTAAGATCTTTCTGTTATTGTGCCAAGAATTGGATGTCAAGCCTTCTCAAACTCTCTTTCTTTACTCTTTGTTTTGACCAAACCCGGGACTTCCAAAAAGAAAGCTTCTTGGATTTCTTTCCGGTCTGCCCAAGGAAAGAAAGTTTTTTCTATGTATGACAAGTTCTTTAGGGACTTTAAGAACTATTATTTCAAGGTCCAAGCTGTTTAGGGAGCTCGGCCTCTTTTCTTAGAGTCATATAATGAACCTTCCTTCCCCCTATGCTGGCAAAAGAATGTTGTAGTATCGAGATATTCATGGGAGATGCTTGATGAGGTCGAGCAGGCCTTTGTGAATGTGTTGGAGGAGAATTGGGGGCAACCTCCCCATCTCGACACAAAGAAGTTTTTAGGGGATCCCTCACTTCTCTGAGCTGAGTTGGGTAGTGGTCGACTTCTTCTTTCTTCTGCTTTGCTTTGTTCATTTGATTTTGTTTCTTTTCTTCCAATTTTGTAACTTGGTTTTTGCTGTGTTTTTCAGAGATGTTTAAGAATAATGATTCCATGAAGGCCTTTAAGAAGGCGAGGAAAGCTACAGCTGCCCAGAACATCTCGGCCAAGGCTGCTGGGGAAGGATCCTCTCAGGTTCCTCCTAAGAAGCCGACCTCGAGCACTTCTGGGCCGAGGAGGGTGATCCCTACTCCTCAGGTTCATTTGGTTGATCCTCCCCAAACTTCAGCTGCTACCTCTTCTCCCACTGCTAGCCCTCCTCCAAAAAGATAGAGGGCTGTTGAGCCCTTTAATTTGGACGCCCCTAATTTTGATGCTGTGGGGTTTGTTGATCATCAAATTGCTCCGTATGGTGTTATTCCTACGGATGATGTATCCATTCTTCGTCATCTGGACTTCATTACCTGAAGTAGCATTAAGATGGTACACATGGGAGCAGCCTTATTTTGAACTGCCAGGATCTTCCTGTTCATACAACAAAGGCTTTTATGGAGGAGGCCAAGCCGAAATTCGACAGGATCAAGGGGTTGAAGGAGGAACTTGAGAAAAAGGTGGCAAAGTTGGAGAAAGAGTTGGAAGGTGAGAAGACTCGGGCCACTACTGTGGTAGCTTCTGCAAATCTGGCTGAGGAGATGGCGCAGAAGCACAATGAGGGCTATATATGGACTTATGGTGAGATGGTAGAGCTTAGAGAGAGGCTGAAATCTGTTCAAGGTGATTACGCCGAGATCCAGGGCCATCTCATGGGCAGTGTGACTTCTGCCTATGAAAACTTGAAGGCTCAGGTCTGAGTTCTTGCACCCGAGCTTGACCTGACTCTCTTCAGCTTAGACAATATTGTGGAAGATGGAAAGATCATCCCTGCCTTGGATGAAAATGATGATGATGTAGATCCTCCTCTTGTGCCATCCGCCAAAGCTTCTGTTGCCCCAACTTTTCCAACTCCTGCGCCTAAGGTCGGCCGTCCCGAGTCGGATCCTGATGTTCAGATTCTGACTCGACCAGATGGAATGGTTGATGCCGTCCCTCTTGCAACTCGTCCTCCTTTACCTCGGGATGCCGCCACTGGTGAATCTTTGCATCCTTTGTAGTTTTCTGATATGCTCTTGTATCTCATGGCCCGACGTTGTAGGTCTTTGAAATTCTGGATTTTTGTAATTAGTAGTTCTTTTGACTTTGACATTTTAATTGCTTTTGTTAGCAACTTTGTTTAGAAAAACAAATGATTTTGAACTCTTGAGGTCGACTTTCGGGTGGCCTTCTGAGTCTTTGTTATAGTAGCTTTGTTTCCTTTGGATGTGTTTGTTTGCAATCTTTTGGATTCTTCCAGGCATCACAAGAGTGTTGGACCTTTTGCTGTCCGACCTCTTTTTTGATCGCCTTTTGTGTTTGTTTATTTTCTTGCTTTGGTCAAAGTGACCCTTTGAGGTTAGCCTTGTTCGACTTTTACTTTTGGTATTCTCATAGAATACTTGTGAGGTCGTGGCTTTCTTTGGGTCGAGATGTGTCCCTTTTAGCGCACGCCTTCTACTGTGTCGACTTCTTTCGTTGAATCTTTCGAGTTATTTCTAGTAATCCATTTTTTATTGGACCTCGCCAGGTCTCTTTTTATGGATTTACTTTTTATAACTCTGTCGCTTTTGATCGGCTTAGGCCGACTTCTTCATGTCGGTCCCTTCTAAGTTATTTCTAGTAATCCACTTTTGATAAGGGCTGATCAGGCCTCTTTCTTCATGTCGGTCCGTCCTAAGTTATTTTTAACAATCCCTTTTTTCTCAGACCTCGTCAGGCCTCTTTCTATGGATCACTTTTTTATAACTTTTTGTCGCTTTGGTCGATTGGTCCGACTTCTTCATGTCGGTCCGTCTCAAGTTATTTCTAGTAATCCATTTTTTAGTCAGGGCTGGCTAGGCCTCAGCTTATGGATTACTTTTTATAACTTTTATCGATTTTGTCGCGATCAGACAGTGAATTTAATCTTCACCTTGCCGACTTGTAGCTTTGTCTTGATCAAGCAGTGAATTTGGTTTTCACTTTTTGCTGATCTTTGTCAAAATTCGGACGATGAATTCGATTTTCATCGTGGTCGGGCGGTGAATTTATTTTCACCTTGTCGACCTGTAGAGAGGCTTTGTAGAAATAAAATCTGAAAAGTTATGTGGGATTTTACCCTCTTAAGTTAGGTAGTTTTACAGACCTTGGCTAGGTGCCTCGTTAAAAAATCTTTTTCGGAAAAAGAGTGCACCTTTGGCCTAAGATTCTTTATTACTTCCAAACTATAATACCTTCTTAGGTTGCAGGCATGCCATGAGCTTGGTAGCTCTCGCCCCTCGAGTTCGGACACCCTATAGTAGCCTTTTCCCAATACCTCTGTGACTCAGTAGGGTCTTTTTCAGTTAGCCGCCAGTTTTCCCTCTCCAGGTCAACTTGTTCCGATGTCTTTTCAGATTATGATGAGGTCGTTGTTGGCAACACTTTGTTGTACTACCTTTCGATTGTATCTTGAGGCCATTCGACGTTTTAGTGCCTCCTCCCTAATCCATGCTCTTTCCCAGATTTCTGGAAGTAAGTCGAGCTCTTTCTTTTGAAGTTGGGAGTTGGCCTCTTTACTGTAGAAAATCGTTCTGGGGACCTTTCTTTGACTTCCACTGGGATCGTTGCCTCCATTCTGTAAGCTAGTCGGAATGGTAATTCCCTCGTCGTAGAGTGTGGAGTTGTCTGATATGCCCATAGGACTTGTGGGAGCTCTTCAGCCCAGACTCTCTTTGCATTCTGTAATCTCCATTTTAGCCCGGCTAATATGACTTTATTGGCAGCTTCTGCCTATCCATTATCCTGGGGGTGTTCTACGGACGTGAATTGGTGCTTTATGTTCAAGTCGGCCACCAATTTTCTAAACCATGCGTCTGTGAATTGAGTGTCGTTGTCTGTGGTAATGGAGTAAGGAACCCCAAACCTTGTGACAATATTTCTATATAGGAATTTTTGACTTCTTTGAGCAGTGGCGTTAGCTAGGGGCTCTGCTTCTATGCACTTCGTGAAATAGTCTATCCCTACAATGAGGAACTTGACCTGTCCCGATCCTTGGGGGAAGGGCCGGAGGAGGTCGAGTTCCCATTTTGCAAATGGCCAAGGTGATGTTACGCTGATGAGTTCCTCTGGTGGGGTGATGTGGAAATTAGAATCCGGCTGGGAGTACTTTTTTGGCGAGAGCTTGTGCTCCGAGATGGTTGTCACAGATGCCACTGTGTACTTCTTCTAAAACTTCCTTTGTGTTGGACGTCGGCATACATTTTAACACTGGTGTTGAAATCCCTCTCTTGTATAGAGTATTGTTTATGATGGTGTAGTATTGTGCCTCCCTTTTTAATCTTTTCGCCTCCATCTTATCTGTAGGGAGTGTCTCTGTTTTGAGGTAGTTAATTATGGGAGTCATCCATCCTTGATCCATACTTGTTATGGCTAGGACCTTTTCTTCTTCCAAGATTGATGGGTTCTATAGTATTTCCTGGATGAGGCTCCTATTGTTGCCCCTGGTTTGGTGCTGGCTAATTTTGAGAGTGCATTAGCTCGAGCATTCTGTTCTCGAAGTTTGTGGTGGACCTCATATTCCCCGAGTTGTTCGAGCTGCTCCTTGGTTTTGTCCAAGTACTTTTTTATGGTAGGATCCTTAGCTTGGTAGCTTTTTGCTATTTGTGAGGTGACTACTAGTGAGTCGATGAAGTTGATAAGCTTTTGAGCTCCAATCTCTTTAGCCAGCTTCAAACCAGCTAGTAGTACCTCGTATTCGGCCTGGTTGTTTGAAGTAGGGAACCTGAATTTGAGGGAGAGTTCGATTTGGGTTCCCTGATCGCTTTCTATTAACACACCTGCGCCACTTCCAGTTTTATTTGAAGAGTCGTCTACGTAGAGATTCCATTCTGTGGGAGTTTTCGAAGTGTCAGTGTACTCAGCAATAAAGTCGGCCAAATATTGGGACTTGATGGCCGTCCGAGTTTCATATTGAAGATCAAACTCAAATAGCTCGACTGCCCATTGTAGAATTCTTCCAGCTAAGTCTGTCTTTTGGAGAATGCCCTTCATGGGTTGATTAGTCCGAACCTTGATGGTGTGAGCTTGAGAGTAGGGGAGAAGTCGTCGAGAAGTTAGTATGAGGGCGTAGGCAAACTTCTCTATCTTTTGATAGTTCAGTTCTGCCTCTTGTAGAGCTTTGCTGACGAAGTAGATGGGTTGTTGCCCATTCCCGTCTTCTCTGACTAGTATTGAGGCTATTGCCCAATTTCCTACTGAGAGGTATAGTACAAGTGGTTCTCCTTCCCGTGGTCGGGTAAGGATAGGTGGTTGTCCCAGAAATTTTTTGAAGTTTTGAAAAGCCTGTTCGCACTCAGCTGTCCATTCAAACCTCTTTCCTTTCCTTAGGGTGGCATAGAGGGGGAGAGATCTTATGGCTGATCTGGCTAGGAATCTAGACAGGGCTGCCAGTCTTCAGTTGAGCTATTGTACCTCTTTAACACAGGTCGGACTTTTCATGTCGAGTATTGTCCGACATTTGTACGAGTTTGCCTCAATTCCTCTTTGTATGAGCATAAAGCCCCAGAATTTGCTAGCTTCTACTACAAAGGTACACTTTGCAAGGTTGAGTCGCATGTCATGCCTTCTTATGGTGTCGAACACTTGTGCGAGATCGGACAATAGCGACTCCTCATTTTGTATTTTGACCAGCATGTCGTCCACATATACCTCAATGAGTTTCCCGATATGGTCTGCGAAGACTTTGTTCATTAATCTTTGGTAGGTAGCTCCTGCATTTTTGAGTCCGAATGGCATGACGACATAACAATAGTTTGCTTTTGGAGTTAGGAATGAGGTTTTTTTCCTGATCAGGTGGATACATTGGGAATTGATTGTATGCTGAATAAGCATCCATAAACGAGAGGTATTTGTATCCGGAGGAGGTATCCACTAGAGTGTTGATATTTGGGAGTGGATAGGGATCTTTTGGGTAAGCTTTGTTGAGATCAGTGTAGTCGGTACACATTCGCCATTTCCTATTTGATTTCTTGACATTAGCTAGCCATAGTGGGTATTTGACTTCTCTTATGAATCTTGCCTCCAGTAGAGCTTGTACCTGTTCTTCCACAGCTTGGGATCTTTTGGGTCTGAGTTTTCTACGTTTCTATTGTACTGGGTAAGATCTTGGGTATACTGCCAGCTTGTGGCACATTAGTTTGGGGTCTATACCCGGCATGTTTGTGGCTTTCCATGCAAAGAGGTCGGCGTTATCCCTTAGGAATGGAATTAGAGGGCCTTTTGTGTGCTTTTTCAAAGTTGGCCCAATGTTTGTTGTTTTGTTTGGGGTGTCTCCGATCTGGACTTCTTCGATTTCACCCTCAGGTTGTGGGCGAAGTTCCTCCTGACCTCGAACTCCCCCGAGCTCGATGGTGTAGATTTCTTCCCCTTTGCCTTTGAGGTTCAGACTTTCATTGTAACAGCGTCACGCTATTTTCTGATCTCCTTTTATCATTGCAATCCCTTCTGGAGTTGGGAATTTCATGCATAGATGTGGAGTTGAAACTACTGTTGCGAGCTGATTCAATGTTTGCCGACCTATCAGGGCATTGTAGGCTGAGCTTACATCGACTACAATGTAGTCTATGTTGAGTGTCCTTGATCGGGTTCCCTTTCCGAAGGTTGTGTGTAGTGAGATGTATCCTAGTGGTTGGATTGGAGTGTCTCTTAGTCCAAACAAGCTGTTTGGATATGCTCTGAGTTCTTTCTCCTGTAGACCGAGTTTATCGAAGGCGGGTTTAAACAAGATATCTGCCGAGCTTCCTTGGTCTACCAGTGTACAGTGGAGGTTAGCATTGGCCAATTTGATAGTGATGACCATAGGATCTTCATCTCCTGGGATGATGCCTGCCGCGTCTTCTTGGGTGAAAGTAATAGTAGGGAGGTCGGGTGATCCTTCTCCTCCCTCGACATGATATACTTCTTTAAGGTGCCTTTTGCGAGATGATTTTGAGATCTCCCCTCATGCGAATCCTCCGTTTATCATATGAACATGTCTCTCCGGGGTGCGAGGTGGTCATTCTTCTCATCCGACCTCTTCGTCCCTTCTTCTTTTTTGGGGCTCCTCCGATTTGTTGGCTAAATACCAATCTAGTCGTCCTTCTCTTACCAATTTCTCAAATAACATTTTTTACGTCAAAGCACTCATTGGTAGGATGTCCATAGATTCGGTGATATTTATAGTATTCTGTCCAATTTCCTCATCCTTTCTTACTTTTGAGTGGGCGAGGTGGTGGGATCTTCTTGGTATGGCATATTTCTCGGTAAACCTCCACGAGAGACACTCGAAGGGGCGTGTAGTTGTTGCATTTTTTAGGCTTCTTACCGTATTGATCTTTTTTTCTTGGACTCTTTATCTTTATCCCAGGAGGAATAGGAGAATCCAGATTTTGAGGTCTCTCCTAGTCGAGAGTTTTCCTCCATGTTGATGTACTTCTCGGCTTGTTCCTGCACTTTATTCAGAGATGCCGAATGTTTCTTTGATATGGAGTGACTAAAAGGTCCTTCTCGCAGGCCATTGATGAGACCCATAATGGCTTCTCCGTTGGTAGGCTTTGTATGTCCAGGCACACTTTGTTGAATCTCTCCATGTAGCTACGAAGACTCTCCCGATCTCCTTGCTTGATCCCTAATAGGCTTGGGGCGTGTTTGGCTTTGTCCTTCTAGATGGAAAATCGGGCAAGAAATCTCATGGCCATGTCATTAAAACTTGTGATAGAGCTGAGGGGCAAAGTGTCAAACCACTTAATTGCTGTCTTTGTCAATGTTGTTGGGAAGGCTTTGCATCGAATAGCGTTCAAGGCGTCGGTGAGATACATTCTACTTCTGAAATTGCTGAGGTGATGACTTGGATTCGATGTGCCGTCGTATGGGGTCATGTCGGGAGCTTTGAAGTCCTTTGGGACTTTAGCTTTTATAATCATTTTATTGAATGGATCTTGATCTTTGTGGAAGCTGTCTTCGGGATCAGTCTGGATGGTTTTTATTTTAAGGTCGGCTTCGAGCTTTAGGAGCTTGTCCTCCAACTCCTGGCGTCGCCTAGTTTCCCTCCGAAGGTCTCTCTCGGCTTCCCGTTGATGTTCGACCTCTTTTTCGAGCTATTTGAGGTGATTTTTTTGAGCTTGAAGCGCCTCCATGATTTCTGTACTTGGTGAATTCTCGTCTTTGTTTGGTTGAGAAGTATCGTTTGGCGTAGTGTCCGCGTTCTTATGCGGTGTCCTGTTTTCTAGATCTAAGTCATGGTCGTTGTCAAGGTTGTCCGCCATGATGATGGGATGACATTCAGGTTCCCCGGCAATGGCACCAATATTCCGAGGGTTACCTGAAACTGTAGATCGATCTCGGACGAGTTCTTCCGTATTGATCGGAGCTGTTGTGTCCGATTTGAGGATGGTGGCCGGAGCCGCGATGTCTGATGATTAGATTTTTGACGGTTTAGAATTTCACTAATGAAATCTCGTTGTAAAGTATAGTCTCTAAACCAAGCAATAATCCTTTCATACAAAAGATTGTTTGTCACAAGTAACAAACCCCTAAAATCTATAAACCGAAGTATTCAAACCTCGGGTCGTTCTCCCTAGGAATTACAATAAAGTATCTTGTTATTGGTTATGAGTTATTTTGGGGTTTTGGATAAGAAGCATGAAAAGTAAATGGCAATGAAAATAAAAATGGCTCCCAATCATCAATTACTTAGACATTAGTAACTCAAGAGTTCCTAAGTTACCTTTTCAAGCCAAGAGTATAAAATTCTACTCTAAAATCCAACCAAGCATTTCATCAAACACTTGGAAGGCATAAAAGGAAAGCATAGTACATCAACAACAAGAACAAGATCTAACAACAATCAAATGTAAAGAATTAACAACAACAATTAAAGAAAACAAGATCTACATGAATTACCTTTTACTGAATTGAAAGAAAATGGAAGGAACAATAGTAGATCTACAACAAAGTATAAGAACAACATAAAGGAAATTACAACAAAAGAATAGAAGAAGATGAATATAACAACAAAGAATTGAAAGGTAGAAGTAGAAGAGAGAAAAGATTAAAACCTAGATCTAAGAACTAATTCTAATCCTAATCCTAGAGAGAAGTGGGAGCTTCTCTCTCTAGAAACTACTTCTAAACTAATCCTAATGTGTGGAAATGAACTAATGTCCCTTTGCTCTTCAATCCTTGGCTTTAAATAGCAGTTTAGGCGCCAAAGGTGGTTGGAATTGGGCCCCACAACCCTTGAGAATTCGTTGGTCACGTTTTCATTAAAAAATCATAAACCAGCACCGATGCGTACGCGCACAGCACGCGTACGCGTCCATGGGGTGATTCGCAAGGTGCGCGCAAGCGCCAGGTGCGCGGGGGCATCCATGGGCGAGTTCAACTTCTTTGACTTTTCATGATTTCTCCACTTTGCATGCTTTCCCTCTTCACTCCTTTGATCTATTCCTAGCCTTCTCAATCTGAAATCACTAACAAACACATCAAGGCATCTAGTGGAATCAAAGGTGAATCAAAATCATCAAGTTAAAGGCCTAAAAAGCATGTTTTCACATCTAAGCACAAATAAGGAGACAATCACAAAACCATGCTATTTCATTGAATAAATGTGGGTAAAAGGTGATAAAATATCTTAAAATCAATACAAGATAAACCGTCAAAATGGGGTTTATGAATGTTTGACTTGTTAGACTTGGTGGTGGTACTGATCCTTCGTCACCGGAGGGTGGTGGTACCTGTAATGGACTTTGATGCTTAAGTTAGCTAGGGTATTAAGCAGATTTTTTGTAGGATCAGAGTGTGTGTTATACCTGGGTGCTCCAGTGTATTTATAATGTTTGTAGAGTGACCTTTTCTGGAGATAAGATAGTTATCTTATCTTATCTTAGAGTGGAGGTATCTTATCTTTAAGGGAACCGCCCTTATCTTTCTAGGCTCGGGCTGCCTTTGGACTTGGGTCATGTTCCTCTATTTGGGCCCTTTTTGGGCTTTCCTGGTGATTTAGCCGATCTCTTTGAGAGGAGATCGGGTAGTCTTTGACCTGAGGAAGTCGGTCAACTTTAGCCCGGGTAGTACATGTCGACCTAAGGCATGAACAAAAGCAAACAATAAAAAGATAAAAGAACGATTTAGAATTGCAATTAATAAAGTAATAAAGGAATAAAAGAACTATGTGTGTAATATAAACAAGTAAAGCTATAAAGTGATGGAAAAATGGTTCAAAACATAAATGAAACCTTGACTTGGGATGAGTCATGGAATCCCTTCCTTGCCATAACCACAACTATGATAATTGTGATGGATTAATCTCACTAAGTCAACCCTTAACATCGAAGGATAAGTCAAGTGAGTATAATTGTTATTAATCCACAAATCCTAGCTAACTTACCAAATTAATTGGTAAAAGGCTAGCATTAGTGGAAACAATAACAACTAACAACCCAAGAATTATCACTAAATGTTGGACATTATGGCTCTAGTAATCCATATACTCATTTCTCCCAAGCCAAGGGTTGGAAATTTACCTTATAACTAAGGTTCACATTTCATCAAACATCTAATAGGCATATTCACAAAACATGGAAAAATTGGGAAATTGATGAAAGCTATGAATCATAAATGATCAAAATCAATAAAGGCAACTCAAACAAACATAAAATAAGTATCAAACATCAAATTCAACAACTAGAATCTAAAATTGCAAAACTATATAAATTGGCAAGAGAAATAAAAATATGAGAAAGTGTAGAACAAGTGTAGTAATTAAAAGAGAAATTAAAGAAATAGTTACAATGCCATTGCTATAATTCCAAAATCAAACTTGAAGTATAAAATGTTATAAACCTAATTAAACCTAAGAGAGAATTTCCTAATCTACACTACTCCTACTCCTACTATGTGTTTTCCTATTCTAAGTTGGCTCTAAGCTAATTCTACCTAATAAAACCTAATACCTTCATATGAGTGATGACATGTTATCTTGTGCATGTTTTACTAGCATTTTTTATCTCTTTTGCTTGGTTTATATGCATTTTTAGGCAAGAAGTAAGTGCTTGGATGAGAAATTCATGCTTGTCTCAATTTAATCAAACATTGTTGATTTTATGCATTTTCATGAGATTTTTTGCAAGATTTATTTGATAATATGAATGATGCAAGATTTGATTATTATGCCAAGGCTTTAATGGCATGTTTGATTGATGACAGGTGAAAAAATGATGAAAAAAAAGCAAAGAAGCAAGGTGCATGAGAACGCTACGTTCACAAGTGACACGTGCGCGTACAAGGCACTTACGCACATGATGACACTTTTGAAGATCCACACGTACGCATGCATGGCATGTACGCGTGGAAGGAGGATCAGCGTCCACCAGAAATGAACGCTATGTTCACTTTGAATGAGTGCCTGCGATGCTTCTGAAAATTTGATTTGAAATTTAGCCATCGACGCTGATGAATCTGGATTCAATCCCTTCCCAATAAAATTGATGAATCTGCTCCTTGGCAAGCGCACCAAAATTATCGTCAAGTAATAACCCACAGTGGAGTGGGATCGTATCCACAGAGATTGGTAGATTTGAACAATTTTAATTAATTGGTGAATTAGTCAAGCTTAAACAGAATAAGTTGTGAGTGCGGAATTATAAATGGCAGAAACATAAATGGCGAAAGAATAAAGGAAAACAATAAGGTGTAGAAATAGAAATGGCAAGAATGTAAAAGGGAGTGGGAATTTGCAGAATGTAAATGAAAGCTATAAAAGAATGGGAGAGATAAGAATGGGAAAATTCATTGAGATCAGGAGATATTGTCTCTTTGGATTAAATCCAGCTTATATCCTCTTCAATCATGCAACTCATTGACCTCTTGGCAATCATGATTGATTGAGCTCCAATCCCTTGGTGACTCAATCTCTCAAATCTTGATCAATAGCCAATTCCTTGGTCTAATTGCTCATGAAGAGAGATATGCTTGGTCCCTGATTATACCACACATCCTTGTAGGTCCAGGTAGAGGGAGCATTATATGTCACCATATCCAAACCCCAAAACCCAGATCTTACTCAAGTGTGAGAAGGGATTTCTAGCATGGTTTCATGTTTCCTTTTCCAAGGTTCCCATGAAGCCCATTTTGCATTCAACCTCTTTTCCAAGATGATTGAACACTAAGCATGAAGAACAAAATTCCTTCTAGCAAATCAAAGAGAAGATGAAGAGAAGAAGAAGTTCACTGTCATTAATCCATCAAGTATAATAAAGCTCCCTCTCTAAATGAGAAGGAATTTAGCTACTCATAGCCCAGAAAGAAAGTACAATAGATGGAAGAGATGAAGTGTAAAAAGTGAAAAACTAGAACTCCACAATCCCCTACTGAGATAGTGATGACTAACCCCCTTTTTCTACTACTTCCAGGGGTATTTATACTACTCCTAGATCTAGAAATAAAGAAAAATACAAAAGTGAAAAGGAAAATTAAAATTCGGAGGGAAAAGAAACTCAACAAATGTGACCTTCCAGCTAGCGTGTGATTGGCGCTCCTCTGGCGTGTCACGCTCCCTTTGTTTCAATTTTGGCATGCCACGCCTCACCATTCAAGTGGCACGCCTTCCTCCATCACATCCCTGGCGTGCCACGCCTTCGATACCAAGTGGCACTCCCAGGCCTCTTTAAAGTCCTCAAGTAGCTTGGCGTGCCACGCTTTCGAGCCAAAGTGGCACGCCTAGGCCTTTTCCCACATCTTCATGATTCTGGAAACTTGTACCAGCATGGCACACCCAGGATCTGGAGTGTCATGCCCCTCTAAATGCTTCATCTTCTTGCTGGCGTGCCACGCCTCATCATCCAAGTGGCACACCCAGTTCATTTGGCCCTTTATCTCCTTCTCTGGAAAACACTACCAGCGTGTCACGCCATGGGACTGGTGTGCCACACCCCTTCACTTGCCTTGGTTTCAAGAGTTGGCGTGCCACGCCTAGACGTTCAAGTGGCACGCCAAAGTGGGATAATTGAGCTGGCGTGCCACGCCATCGATACCCAAGTGGCACGCCCAGCTTTGTTTGGCCTCCTTAAGTGCTGGCGTGCCACGCCTGATCATGCAAGTGGCGCGCCCAAGTGAGATATGTGAGCTGGCGTGCCACGCCTTCGACACCAAGTGACACGCCTTAGTGGGACTCTTGAGCTAGCGTGCCACGCCTTCGACACCAAGTGGCACACCCAGCTTTTGCTTTGCCTTCTTGTTCATTGGCGTGCCACGCCTGGTTGTTCAAGTGGCACGCCCAGATCTCATTAGCCTTCAACCCCTTCTCTAGATCCTTGTACCAGCGTGCCACGCCATGTTGCTCAAGTAGCACGCCCATTCAATTTTGGGTCTCTTAGGCTTGGCGTGCCACACCTTGATCCTCAAGTGGCACGCCCAAGTAAATTCTGGAACTGGCCTGCCATGCCTTTGATACAAAGTGGAACGCCCTAGTGATGACTCTTCTAGGTAATGAGTTGACGTGCCACACCCAGCTTCTGGCGTGCCATGCCAATACATTTTTGTGGCGTTTGTTCCAAGTGGCACGCCTGCTTCACACGCCCTACTTGTTTTGTCGTTTTCTTCCATTTTTGATGTCTTTTTCACCTGAAATTTAACACAAACTCATTTCAAAGCAATGTACTATGATATTCATCAATTAAGGCATGAATTGCAATGATCAAATGAGATTAAGCCTCTTTTATGGTCCTTTTTTTGCAAGAAAAAGGGTAGATAATGTAAGTCATCACAACACCAAACTTAAGCTTTGCTTGTCCCAAGCAAATTATTGTGAGTGGTCTTTTTATGAATTGAGACTTGACTTTGAATAGATGCAAATATAACTAAGAATAGGACTAAGTGTTCAACATAAGCATGAATGTTTTGAATGTCACAAAGAGTCCCTAGATCCTTGAGGGTTTTTTTAAGTATGTGCCTCAGGGGTCCTTTTCATTGATTGTCACCTTGAAGTAGTAAGAGTTAACTCATTCTCTTTTTTTTGTGCTTCTTTTTTGTTCATTGACCACGACTCTAAGTGTTTTGTCTCAAGACAACCTTTTAGTTAGGCTTTCAATTAATACTCCCAAGCCAGTTGGCTTTAGGGTACTAGGTGTTGAAACATGACGATTGGATTTTTGACGGTTTAGAATTTCACTAATGAAATCTCGTTGTAAAGTATAGTTTCTAAACCAAACAATAATCCTTTCATACAAAAAGTTGTTTGTCACTAGTACAAACCCCTAGAATTTATAAACCGAAGTATTGGACCTCGGGTCGTCTTCCCTAGGAATTACAATGAAGTGTCTTGTTATTGGTTTGAGTTATTTTGGGGTTTTGATATGAAGCATGAAAAATAAATGGCAATGGAAGTAAACTAATCAACTATAAAAGGCTCTTGGCAAGATCAACCCTTCTAACAAAAGAAGGAGACAAAGAAGATAAACAAGGGGTTAATTTGAGCCCAGGATATCATACAAGAAAGAGTACTAGTAGAACTAAAGCATAACTCAAAAGTAAAAGATTTAATTTTGTGCAAAAAAATTGAAAATCAAAATAAACTAAAATAAGAAAAATTCAAATAGATAAATTAGATCATAGCTTGCAGTGACATTTATGAAAAAGTACTCAAATCTCCTTCAACCCTTTCAACCAAAAAAATAGAATTTCAACAATCTATCCAAAACAAAATGAAGAATTACAATTATTAAAACACATAACTAGAAAGAGGAAGAGAAGAAGATTAAGAATTGATAAAGGAAAATTGAATCAAAGCATGAATTAAACCTAGATCTAAGAAGAGAGATTAACCTAAACCTAATCCTAATTCTAGAGAGAAGTGAGAGTTTCTCTCTCTAGAAACTAATCTAAAACTAATCCTAGTGAGTGTGTATTATTCCTAGTTCATTCTCTAATTGCCTTCCCCTTAATCCTTCATCCTTTTATTCTTCTTCCTTAGCATTTGGCGCCAAAATGGGTTCAGAAACCCTCTCAAATCGCCAGGCACGTGTTGCATTAGTGAGGTCATGTGCCATCATCGGCGCGTGCGCGCACAGTACGCGTGCGCGTCCTTGGCCTGCTTCGCAATGTGCGTGCGAGCGCCTTGTGCACGTGCGCGTGTATGGCCTGGGTCAACTCTTTGGCTTTTGTGCTTCTCTCCACTTGTATGCTTCCTTCCTTGCTTCCTTTGATCCATGCCCAGCCTATTTCATCCTGAGATTACTAACAAACACATCAAGGCATCTTATGGAATCAAAGAGAAATTTAGAATTCATCAAAATACATCTTATGGAATCAAGGAGAAATTAGAATTCATCAAAATAAGGCTTAAAAAGCATGTTTTTACACTTAAGCACAAATATGGGAGAGATAACAAAACCATGCTAATTCATAGGCTAAATGTGACAAAAGGTTATCAAAATACTCTAAATTCAATACACAACAAACCATCAAATTAGGGTTTGTCAACCTCCCCACACTTAGACCTTAGCATGTCCTCATGCTAAAATAAGAAGGAATTAAGGGTTATGACATTTATTGAATGCAACTAAACTATATGAATCCTATCTAAGTGCAACTACCTAAAATAAATGCAAATGCTTAACTCAAACACATCAAATTCCCAAGAGAGCATGTGTAAGCACAAGGGCTAGGCAATAGGAATTAATTCCAAACCACAATTGTATTGAATTATCAAAAAGAATTTGAACTTGCAAGAATATAGATAATATGGGTGAACACATGTGATTGAACTTTTGAACCCTCACCGGATATGTGTATCCGCTCTATTCACTCAAGTGTTTAAGGGTCAATTCACTCAATTCTCTTCTAATCAAGCTTTCCAAAATTTGATTTTCTTCTAACAATCAACATTTATTCAATGCATGCATACATTCATCATGAGGTCTTTCTTTTAGGTTGTAATGGGGTTAGGGTCAAGGTAGGATCAATTATGGTTAAGTGGACTAAGATTTGAATCTTTAATTAGCATAGACTTCCCCACCTAACTATATAATGACCTATACAAGTTCAAACTATTCTAACTACCCATTCTTCACTTTTTCTTACATATTCATGCATCCTTATTTGATTCATGACACCTTTGCATTGATTCCTTTTTATTGACTTCACTTTGGGGCAATTTGTCCCCTTTTTATTATTTTCTTTCTTTTGTCTTTCTTTTTCTATTCTTTTTTCTTTCCATCATTTTTTTTCCATTTCTCTTTTTTTTTTCTTTTGTCAAATTATATACAAGAACATCAATGCATAAGGTCTATTCATTTAATCAATACATGAGTATGTACCCAATTCCTAAACATGAAAGTGTACTACCCCTTTTATCCCATCCAATGTTCTCAAGCCTCACCAACTTTGAATAGTAAACACTCTCACTAGCCTAGGCTAATCAAAGATCCAAACAAGGCCTTTTATTGGTTTTCCGCCTTAGGCTTGTAATGAGCTAAATTGAGAATAAGTTGGTTAAGCATAGGCTCAAAATTGGCTAACAATGGAGAATAGAAGGTTGGCTATTTGGGTAAGTGGGCTAATGAACTAATGGCCTCAATCATATAAACGCATAAATACAAGAAATAAATGGACATATAGAATCAAGCAAATCAAGGATTACAATCATAGAAAGAGAGCAATTCACACAAGAATGGAAAATAAGTGGCTATAAAATGTAACCACATCAATAGGCTCAAGTCTCACAAGCTTGTGTTCTTAGTTCAATACATGCTTCATAAAGTATGAAATTCAAGCAAGTTTTACCAAAAATTTTCTTTCAATCAATTGGGTTAATGCCTATATATTTAAACTTCTTGGAAAATTTCAATATTTGACTAAGCATTGTTGTGATTGAAAAACTTCAAAAATTCTTTAGTTCACCCTTTTCTTTAGTTCACCCCTGAGAATTTACTTACCCAGGCCTCTTCTTAACACATCTTCACCACAAGCATCTACTAGGGTCTCTAAATCTTTTGAGTTTTTTTCAATGTTTTTCTTTCCTTCCTAGTAGTTGATGCTTAGAGCCTTGGGTCTTTTTTGCTTACTACTTCTTGGTTCTATAGATATTCAAGGATCACCCCTCAACCTCTACTTGTCATGCCTTCTAGGACTAGTTGCCTTTCATGACTCATTTTCTTTTTGGTTCATTCAAGGTTCTACACTTAGTCTTTTGTTTCTTAGTTCTTTGAATGAGCTTTCTTGGTCTTAGTCTCATTTACTTTTGTTCTTGCTCAACTCACAACAACTCTTATAGAGACAAACTACACTTTATTGATGTTAAAAAAGACTAAAGTTAGCATTGCATTTTCTTTCTTGCATATCAAAGGACTCACAAAAGACTTCAAGTAATAAAGAACTAAACATAAAATATAAACTATCCTAGAATTAACAATTATTCTCGAACATAAAGTAAAGCAGAGAGAAACTTAAACATAGTTCAGAAATTAGGAAATGTCAACCATGGGACATAACAACCTTGTGCAGCTTCAGCTTCAGTTCATTGGCCCTTTGCCTTTGTCTTTCTTCTTGGAGGGGGAGGAGTCACCTTCACCCTTTTGGGAGGATCCTTCTTGTGCTTTCTTGTCCTTGGGCTTCCAGAATCCCAGCCTTACCATATAATTTCTTTCATCCTCCTTGTGCTTAGCTAGGATCTCCTCTTGTCTAGCACTCAATTCCTCCAGTCCTTGCATGAATGTTGGGTATCCGGGGTTAAGAGCACCTACAACATTACACAAGTGATTCAACTTTGCTTGTGTGTTGATATCATATTGCCTTCTTAAAATGGTCCGAACATCATAAAGATGCCCGAACTCAGCAAGGTTCCTCTGCTGCGATTTGTTCTGCTCTATTACTTTGTCGAGTGCACTTCGCACCTCTTCCCAGTTGAACTGCTCTTGCTGCTCCTTCCTTGCTTGCTTAAAGCTCCCTTGGAGGTTTTGTATGTTCTCATTCACTTGGTTTCGTTGCTCCCTGTGGCTATTTTGAAATTGGTTGACATCTTCCCTCAATTGATGCAAATCTTCCTTCATTTGATGCATGTCTCCTTGTAGCTGCTCCCAGTTTACTCCTTCAGGAAATTGTTGATATTGTTGGTATTGTGGTGGTTGAAGTGCCAGGAAATGTGGTTGCTCCTCTGCCTCTTGTTGTTGTTGTTGTTGTTGTGGCACATGTGCATGGGCTTTATGCTCCCTGGCCCTCTGAAGTGGGTTGACAGCCAACACCTTGGCCATTTTCTTGGCAGTTATAGGCTTGTCTTGCTTCACCAGCACCTCATCAATAACTTTCTCAACTCCAGCTTCATCATATAGCTCTTGTATGATGTTGGGGAATGCCAACCTTGTGCTTTCATTAGTGCTCTTCAGTATTTTGTTGATGTTGTTAGCAATCAACTCCCCAACGTTTACATTTTCTCCCTTCATAATGCTATATATGAGCACAACTCTCTCCTTGGTCACCTCTGAGGTGTTGGATGTAGGGATCAAAGATCTTCTCACAAAGTCCAGCCACCCCCTAGCTTGGGGGCTCAAGTCCCTTCTTCTCAGCTGGTTGGGTTTCCCATTTTTGTCATTGATCCACTACACATTTAGTACACAAATTTTGTTCAGGATTTCATCAAATCCTAGGTCTGGTTGCTTCATCCTCTCCTTATAACTCTAAGTGGAGTTTGTCCTTTTCACCATCAGCACCCTTTCTATGTTAGAGGGACTATAGTCAATAGATTTCCCCCTTACATAGCTAATGTACCCATAAGCTTGCCCTGGCTGTGGCACGGCATTGGTATAAAATTCCCTTACCAAGCCTTCCACCACTTTCTTTGGTGGGTTGCAGAAGAGTGCCCAGCCCTTGTTGTTTATCTCAATGTTAATTTCAGGGTGCTCATTCCTTCCCAGTTGAAAACCAACCTCTGGGATGATCTCCCTCTCACTCACCCAACCATAGAATTGGTTTTGGTTGAATGCGGAGAGGAATTTGTATTCATTGAAGGTTGAGCTTGAGGAACCGAAAGTTGGCTCTTTGGTCTTTCTTTTCTTTAAGGCTGAGGATTTCCATGGTGCCATTGGTTAGAGAGAGAGTGTTTGAAGGTTTTGAGATAGTAATAGAGTATTGCAAAGAAATGCAAGCAAAATAAAAGTTTTGCTCCAACACCAAACTTAGGACTTGATTATCCCAATCAAGTAAAAAGATAGAGAGAAAGGGAATGAAAAGAGAAAAGAGAAGAGAGAAAGAAAGGTCTGTGGGAGTTTTTTTGTGTATGGAATGAGGTTTGAAGTGGGAGAGAAATGGGAAAGTGATGGAATTTATAGGGGTGAAGGGTGTGGTTCGAATGGTGGAAAGTGGAAATGGGTTTAATGTTTTCCCACTTGGGGAGTGGCGCCTAGCGTGGGAAGAGGCGCCAATCCTTATCTCACTTTGCTTCCTGTATGTGCTGAGTTCCAAAGTGCAAGTACACTTTGACCTCTTTTTCTATCAATCAAGTGGGCCTCATTCAATCTCCTGAAAATGAAACTGAGACCCCATTAGTAATGACAAAATAATCCTCCACATTTCTTTTTAATGCTAGTGAATGAATTTGCAACTGATGGGTGTCTCTTGGGATACCAAACTTAATTCATTTGTATCTCAATAAATTAGGTTCATCATTAGGTTTTTAATGTGTTCATGGGGAAGAAGTAATTCCAATTCTTTCACATCCTTTTGCTTTTACTCTCCCCTGAACACATTAAAATTCACATTCAAGCCTCCACCAATATATTAAATGCTTTCAAATTGAGTGGTATTAGGCTTGTTAAGTGATCCTCGTATGGTGGTGGCCACACCAAACTTAATCTCTGGACTTACTCTTTAAAAATTAGTTTATCCAAATGGTTGTAAGCCTAGATTAAGTAGGTGAGTGGCCACATCAAACTTAGCTTTTTAGCTAGTTCTTAGCCCAATCACTCATCATCAGTAAATGCCCTCATCAAGTTACACTTCCAAAAAATAGGAGACAAAATAATTCATAAAGCTATCCTAACTATCAAAGCTGAAATTAAATTTCCTAAGCTAATATTCACAATCCGCTTTTAAGAAAGCAATAAATCAAAAGGATATAAAGGATTGGGGTGCCTCCTAACTAGCACTTCTTTATTGTCACTAGCTTGACACTCCTCTATCTTTAGTTGAGCTTATAGCTCACTCTCTGCTCCTCCAAGGAGCCTCCCAAGTAGTGTTTGAGTCTATGGCCATTGACAGTGAAATTTCTGTGTTTTGTCCTCCATGAGTTCCACTTGACCATAGGAAAACACCATGAGTATGGTGAAGGGTCCTGACCATCGAGACTTAAGTTTCCCAGGGAAGAACTTGAGTCTTGAGTTGTACAGCAGCACCCTTTGTCCTTCAGTGAACTCTCTCCTTGCTATTCTTTGATCATGCCACCTTTTTGTGTTCTCTTTGTAAATCTTTGCATTCTCATATGCTTGGTTCCTAAATTCCTCTAGCTCGTTGAGTTGCCTTAGTCTCCTTTCTCCAGCAGCTTGCTCATTAAAGTTCAGTAGTTTTAGAGCCCAAAATGCTCTATGCTCAAGCTCAACTAGTAAATGACAAGCCTTGCCATATACTAGCTGGTATGGGGACATCCCAATGGGTGTCTTGTAGGCTGTCCTATAGGCCAATAATGCATCATCCAGCTTCTTAGACCAATCCTTCCTTGAGCTTCCAATAGTTTTTTCAAGAATTCTTTTGAGCTCCCTGTTGGAAATCTCTACTTGCCCGTTGGTCTACCGATGGTATAGAGTTGCCACCTTGTGCTTGACTCCATACCTGAGAAGGAGTGTCTCAAATTGTTTGTTGCAGAAGTGTGTCCCTCCATCATTAATGAGGGCTCTAAGAACTCCAAATCTACTGAAGATGTTCCTTCTCAAGAAGCTTATTACAACCTTGTTGTCATTTGTCGTAGTGGCTATGGCTTCTACCCATCTTGAGATATAATCAACAGCTACCAATATGTAACTGTTTGAGTAGGAGGTTGGGAAGGGTCCCATAAAGTCAATTCGCCATACATCAAACAGTTCAAGCTCTAGTATGAATTGCTGTGGCATCTCATTTCTCTTGGTTAGATTACCAGCTCTTTGGCACTCATCACATCTTGACACCAATTCCTTAGCATCCTTGAACATTGTTGGCCAGTAAAATCCAGATTGAAGCACCTTTGTTACTGTTCTTTCTCCACTGAAGTGGCCTCCATAAGCGGATCCATGGCACTGCCACAGCACTTTCTGTCCTTCTTCATGGGATATATACCTTCTCAAGATTCCATTAGCACACTTCTTGAACAAATAGGGGTCATCCCAGATGTAGTGTTTGTAATCCTTGATTAGCTTTCTCCTCATGTGTTTATTGATGTTGGTTGGTAGTTCCCCATTAGCCTTGAAGTTAACTATGTCTGCAAACCAAAGGGCTACTTGGATCATCATCAACTGCTCATCAGGGAATCTTTCATTTACTGCAACTTGATGTTTCTCTTCTTCTTCTTATGGAATTCTTGAGAGGTGGTCAGCTACCTTGTTCTCTGCTCCGCTCTTGTCTTTAATCTCAATGTCAAACTCTTGGAGTAGCAGAATCCATCTTATTAATCTGGGCTTGGATTCTTGTTTGGTAAGCAAGTATTTGAGTGCTGCATGATCAGTGAATACAATTACTTTAGAGCCAATAAGATATGATCTAAACTTATCAAAAGCAAAGACTATGGCTAAAAGTTCTTTCTCTGTTGTGGTGTAGTTCTTTTGATTCTCATTAAGGACCTTGCAAGCATAGTAAATAACATGTACTAGCTTGTCTTTCCTCTGTCCTAGAACGGCACCAACAGCAAAATCAGATGCGTCACACATTAATTCGAAGGGAAGATCCCAGCTAGGCGGTGCTATAATAGGTGCAGAGGAGAGTCTCCTCTTAAGCTCATCAAAGGCTACCATGCACTCTCTATAAAAAAAAAGGGAGTATTTGAGACAAGTAGGTTGCTAAGAGGCTTTGCAATCTTTGAAAAATCTTTAATAAACCTCCTATAGAACCCAGTGTGTTCCAAAAAGTTTCTGATTGCCTTGACATTGCAAGGTGGAGGTAACTTCTCTATTACTTCCACCTTTTCCTTGTCTACTTCTATGCCATTTTTAGAAATCTTGTGACCAAGAACCACCCCCTCAGTTACCATAAAATGGCACTTCTCCTAGTTTAAAACCAAGTTGGTTTCTTGGCACCTCTTTAGCACTAGCGCAAGATGACACAGGCAATCAGAATACGAATTTCCAAACACAGAAAAGTCGTCCATGAATACTTCTATGAACTTCTCAACCATGTCTAAAAATATGGAGAGCATGCACCTTTGGAATATTGCAGGGGCATTGCACAATCCAAAGGGCATCCTCCGGTAGGCAAAAACTCCATAGGGACAAGTAAAAGAGGTTTTCTCCTGGTCCTTGGGGTCTACAACTATTTGGTTGTAGCCAGAGTAACCATCCAGGAAGCAGTAGTATTCATGCCCTGCGAGTCTTTCAAGCATCTGGTCCATGAAGGGCAGGGAAAAGTGGTATTTTCGGGTAGCTTCATTGAGTTTCCGATAGTCAATGCACATGTGCCATCCGATTACTGTCCTTGTGGGTATTAGTTCATTCTTTTTATTTGCCACAACAATAATCCCTCCCTTCTTTAGGACTACTTGCACCGGGCTTACCCAAGGGCTATCTGAGATAGGGTAAATCACCCCAGCTTGCCATAACTTCAACACCTCCTTCTAGACCACTTCATTCATAGTTGGGTTCAGCCTTCTTTGTTGTTGTCTTGAGGGCTTAGCACCCTCCTCAAGCAGGATCTTGTGCATGCAGATTGAGGGGCTGATCCCTTTTAAGTCTGTAAGTGTCCAGCCTATAGCATCCTTGTGTTGTTTTAGCACTTGGATAAGTTCCTCTTCTTGCTCCTTACTCAAGCTTGAGTTGATGATCACTGGGTAGGTGTTGTTGTCACCCAGATATACATATTTCAAGCTTGGTGGTAAGGTCTTCAGCTATAGTTTTGGTGCCTCTTCTCCGTTGTTGTCTTTGTGGTTTGTCATGTTTAAACTTTCCACGATTCCTTATAGTAGTTCTCCACGTGGTGTTTGTTGCTCCAATTTCATAGTTCCTTCACATTGCTCTTCTTCTAAAACCCCTTGAACTATTTGTTCTATGGTGTCCACCATCATGCATTCTCCCATTGATTCCTTAGGGTAACTCATTGCCTTGAAAACATTGAAGACCATCTTCTCCTCATGTAATCTCAAGACTAGTTCCCCTTTTTGCACATCAATGATGGCTCCAGCAGTAACTAGGAATGGCCTTCATAGGATAATTGAAGTGTTAGCCTCTTCCTCCATATCCAGCACAGCAAAGTCAACTGGGAAAATAAATTCTCCCACTTTCACCAATAAATCTTCCATTACTCCATATGAAAACTTGAATGTTCTATCAGCCAGTTAGAGTGCCATTCTTGTTGGTTTGGCTTCCTCAATTCTCATCATTCTCATCATGTTCAAGGACATGAGATTGATGCTAGCTCCCAAGTCGCATAAGACCTTCTCAATATTGATATCCCCTATGATGCAGGGGATTTGAAAACTCCCTGGGTTTTTCATTTTCTGGGGAGTTTCTTTTGTATGATAGTACTACACTCCTCAGTTAGCACTACAATCTCCTTTTCTCCCCAGTTTCTTTTTCTTGTCATGAGTTCCTTCAAGAACTTGGCGTAGAGGGGCATTTGCTCTAGTTCTTCAGCAAATGGTATATTGATTTGGAGCTTTTTGAAGATCTCCAAGAATATGGAAAACTGGCCATCCTTCCCACCCTTCCTTAGCCTTTGTGGATATGGTGCCTTTGGCACATAAGGCTTCAAGATTGGCTTTGGTGAAGATGGGCCAGGGGTCTCTTCTTTCTTCTTGTTTTCAGGTTTTTCTGCAGCTTTTTCTTTGTGGTTCTCCTGGCTTGGGGTTGCCTCTTCTACCACCTTTCCACTCCTAAGTGTGATAGTCTTGCATTCCCCTCTTGGGTTAGCCATGGTGTCCTGGAAAATGTGTGTGTAGGCATTGGAATTTGTTTGGATAAGATCCCCACTTGTGCTTCCAGCTTTGAGATTGCTACACCTTGATTCTTCAGATTCGATCTGTATTCTTCTTGGTTGGCATCTATCTTCCTTTCATCTTGTGCTTGTCTCTCCAAAAGGGTGGAAATAGCCCGTGTGAGCTGTGATGATAGCTATGCTATTGCAGCCTCTACTATCTCAAAGTTACCTCTGATCTCGCATGGTTGTGAAGTTGAGGTTAATGTATCTTGATGGTGGTGTGTTTGCTGGGTGGAAGGGTATGATGAGTGAGGTAGGTTGTGGTAGGGTCTGTTGTTGTTTGATTGATAGTTGGGGTTGTGATTTTGGTATTGATTGGCTTGGTATGGCTTGTTATGATCTTGGTTGTGACCTTGTTGGTTCCCCCACTCGAAATTTGGGTGGTTCTTCCATCCTGGATTGTATGTCTTGGAGTTAGGGTCATATGGTGGCCGAGAGGGGTTGTGTACATAGTTTGCTTGCTCACATTCGACTTCTGGTGCATCTCCTTCTTGGGGTGGTGCTTGAGCTTGAACCACTGCAACTTGATTGTTCTCCATCTTCTTAGTCAAGGCTGCTAGTTGTGCTGTAATTTCCTTATTTTGTGCCAATAAGGCATCTATAGAGTTAAGTTTCAGCACCCCCTTCTTTTGGCCCCTTTCTGAAGCATATAAGTAGTCATTCTCAGCTACAGTTTCAATGACATCTATGGCTTCCTCAATGGTCTTCTTCTTGTTGAGTGAACCCCCTAAAGAGTGGTCCACAGCCTTCTTTGATTCATAGGTTAGTCCTTCATAGAAAATGTGAAGCTGCACCCATTCATTAAACATTTCCGGTGGGCATTTTCTCGTTAGATCCTTGAACCTCTCCCAGGCCTCATAGAGTGTTTTACCATCTAGCTGTCTGAAGGTTTGCACCTCAGCTCTTAGCCTGTTGATCCTCTGTGGAGGGTAAAATCTTGCTAGAAATTTGTTCATAACATCTTCCCATGTGGTTAGGCTCTCCTTGGGGAATGCTTCTAGCCACTTTGATGCCTTGTCTCTAAGTGAGAAAGGGAACAAGAGTAGCTTGTAGGTGTCAAGGTGTACCCCATTGGACTTTACAATATCACATATCCTCAAGAATGTGTTGAGATGTTGATTTGGATCTTCTTAGGCACTTCCTCCATATGAACAGTTATTCTGGACTAGTGTGATGAGTTGAGGTTTCAACTCAAAATTGTTTGCATGAATTGTTGGCTTGAGGATACTGCTGCCACAATTTCCTGGATTTGGGTTGATGTAGAAGCCTAAGACTCTCTTCTCTTGCTCAGCTTGATTGCCAGTACCTCCTCCAATATTGTCGTGCACTTCGTCATCCATGGTGGTTGTTAGATCTACTTCCACTGGCTCCTATCCAAGTATGGCCTTACCTCTAGCTTCCCTCCTTAATCTAAGGAAGGTCCTCTCAGGTTCACTATCAAAAGAGGATGAAGTTTCTCCCCTTCTACCTGTCATACATTCAACAGACAGCAAGAAAAGGGCAAGTGAAAGAATCACCTCAGTTAAGATTAGTAGTTAGCTTGATTGATGCAATTAATCAAATATTTAGAAGAGTGGAAGTATAAACAATGAATAGCTAAAAAGATCCCAAAAAAGAAGAGAAAGAAAAGCAGAGATTAGAAGGGAATTTAAAAATCACAAAAAAAAGAAAAAGAAAAAGAACAAGGTAGATGAAAATGCTTAATCTAGCTCTCCAATCAATTTAATCATTGTCAAATTCAAACCAATCCCTGGCAACGGCACCATAAAACTTGATGAGTCTGGATTCACTCCCCTCCCAATAAAATTGATGAATCTGCTCCTTGGCAAGTGTACCAAAATTATCGTCAAGTAATAACCCACAGTGGAGTGGGATTGTATTGGTGCACGAAATTGTGATCTCAATAGCGCCAACAACTTGGTACGCACAATTGTAATCTCAACTCTTTTTCACAACTTCGCACAACTAACCAGCAAGTGCACTGGGTCGTCCAAGTAATAAACCTTACGTGAGTATGGCTCGATCCCACGGAGATTGTCGGCTTGAAGTAAGCTATGGTCATCCTGTAAATCTCAGTCAGGCGGATTCAAATGGTTATAGAGTTTTGATAATTAAAAAATAAATAAACATAAAATAAAGATAGAGATACTTATGTAAATCATTGGTGGGAATTTCAGATAAGCGTATGGAGATGCGTTATTCCATATGAATCTCTGCTTTCCTACTGCCTTCATCCAATCCTTCATACTCCTTTCTATGGCAAGCTGTATGTAGGGGGATCACCGTTGTCAATGGCTACCTCCCGTCCTCTCAGTGAAAATGGTCCAGCTACGGGTTACGTAGAGCTAATCATATGTCGGTTCTCACTTGTGTTGGAATAGGATCCAGTGATCCTTTTGCGTCTGTCACTATGCCCAACAGTCATGAGTTTGAAGCTCGTCCCAGTCATCCCATCCCAGATCCTACTCGGAATACCACAGACAAGGTTTAGACTTTCCAGATCTCAAGAATACTGCCAATTGATTGGTGGGGATTTTGGGGAAGAGGGATGGAGGTGATTGGTGGGGTGGGGATCCTGTGGGGTCCACAGATCCTGAGGGGTTAAGGACTTCTCATCCCTGCTCCATTTAGGCATGCAAAAATGCCATTAGATTGTAATTCTGGCGTTTAACGCCAGACTACTACCTGTTTCTGGCATTAAACGCTAGCTTTTATACCTTTCCTGGCATTTAACGCCAAGCTATAGCCTATTCCTGGCCAGCTTGATGCTCTGTTTTGGCGTTAAATGCCAGTCTGGTGCCCATTTCTGGTGTTAAACGCCCAAAATGGTGCCAGATTGGGCGTTTAACGCCCATTCTGCTACTCTTATTGGTGTTTAAACGCCAGTAAGATTATCCTCCATGGTGTGCTATTTTTAATGCTGCTTTTAAATTTGCTTTGATTTTTGCAGTTGTTTTTGTGACTCCACATGATCATCAACCTAAAGAAAACATAAAACAACATAGATAAATAAAAATTGGGTGACCTTCCAATAAGCGCTTCTTTAATATCAATAGCTTAACAGTGGGCTCTCATGGAGCCTCACAGACATTCAGAGCATGGTTGGGCCTCTCAATACCAAACTTAGAGTTTGATTGTGGCCTCTCAACACCAAACTTAGAGTTTGGTTGTGGCCTCCCAACACCAAATTTAGAGTTTGAATGTGGGGGCTTTGTTTGACTCTGTATTGGGAGAAGCTTTTCATGCTTCTTCTCCATGTGTACAGAAGGAGAACCTTGAGTCTTGAATACAAGGTAGTCCTCATTCAATTAAAGGACCAACTCTCCTCTGTCAACATCAATTACAGCTTTTGCTGTGGCTAGGAAGAGTCTGCCAAGGATGATGGATTCATCTTCCTCCTTCCCAGTGTCTAGGATTATGAAATCAGCAGGGATGTAAAGGCCTTCAACCTTTACTAGCACGTCCTCTACTAGTCCATAAGCCTGTTTCATTGATTTGTCTGCCATCTCTAGTGAGATTCTTGCAGCTTGTACCTCAAAGATTCCTAGTTTCTCTATTACAAAGAGTGGGATGAGGTTAATACCTTCTCAAAGGTCATGGTGCCTATGGTACAGGGTATTAAGAATTTACCAGGATCCTGTTTCTTTTGAGGTAAAGTGTGCTGAACCCAGGTATTCAGTTCATTAATGAGCAATGGAGGTTCATCCTCCCAAGTCTCATTACCAAATAGCTTGGCGTTTAGCTTCATGATTGCTCCTAAATACTGGGCAACTTGCCCTTCAACAATGTCTTCATCCTCTTCAGAAGATGAATCGTCATCCGAGCTCATGAATGGTAAAAAGAAGGTCAAAGGAATCTCTATGGTCTCTATATGAGCCTCAGATTCTTTTGGTTCCTCAAATGGGAACTCCTTTTTGTCCAGAGGACATCCCATAAGGTCTTCCTCATTGGGATTCACGTCCTTCTCCTCCTCTCTAGGTTCGGTCACACCAAGTAAGGTTATGGCCTTGCACTCTCTTTTTGGATTCTCTTCTGTATTTCTTGGGAGAGTACTAGGAGGTGTTTCAGTGACTCTTTTACTCAACTGGCCCACTTGTGCCTCCAAATTTCTAATGGAGGATCTTGTTTCATTCATGAAACTTAGAGTGGCCTTAGATAGATCAGAGACTATGTTTGCTAAGTCAACCCAAAGATTTCGAATTTTATGAGTGAAATAAGGATATTTTTTTATTTTTTTGAAATTAATGAGGAAAGAGAAAAACACAAAAATGACTCAACACATAAAAATTTTGGATTAAAACAAATGATGCATGCAAGAACACTATGAATGTCAAGATGAACACCAATAACACTTTGAAGATCATGATGAACATCAAGAACTTATTTTTGAAAAAAAAAATTCAAGAAAAGAAAAACATGCAA
Organism: Arachis duranensis; assembly: GCF_000817695.3. NCBI lineage: Eukaryota > Viridiplantae > Streptophyta > Magnoliopsida > Fabales > Fabaceae > Arachis > Arachis duranensis. Next base: position 52,907,903 of record NC_029772.3, on the reverse strand, counting down.
GACACCAAAATTGGAAATTTTTAATGCTTAGACACTAACAAACTAAAAATGCATATGAAAAACATCAAAAGATACAAAACAAGAAAATATGAAGATCAAACAATGAGACTCATTAAGAACAACTTGAAGATCATGAAGAATGCAATGCATAAATTTTCGAAAATAAATTTTTAGCAAAATTAAAAACATGCAATTGACACTAAACTCAAAACTTGACTCTAGACTCAAACAAGAAAAACAATTTTTTTTGTTTTATGATTTTATTAATTTTTTTGAATTTTTTGAAAATTAAATGTGGAAAAACGAAAAAGAAAAAAATTTTGAAAAATTTTTGAAAACTTTTTGAAAACAAAATAAGAAGAAAATTACCTAATCTAAGCAACAAGATGAACCATCAGTTGTCCAAACTCGAACAATCCCCGGCAACGGCGCCAAAAACTTGGTGCACGAAATTGTGATCTCAATGGCGCCAACAACTTGGTACGCACAATTTTAATCTCAACTCTTTTTCACAACTTCGCACAACTAACCAGCAAGTGCACTGGGTCGTCCAAGTAATAAACCTTACGTGAGTAAGGGTCGATCCCACGGAGATTGTCGGCTTGAAGCAAGTTATGGTCATCTTGTAAATCTCAGTTAGGCGGATTCAAATGGTTATAGAGTTTTGATAATTAAAAGATAAATAAACATAAAATAAAGATAGAGATACTTAAGTAATTCATTGGTGGGAATTTCAGATAAGCGTATGGAGATGTGTTATTCCTTTTGAATCTCTGCTTTTCTACTGTCTTCATCTAATCCTTCATACTCCTTTCTATGGCAAGCTGTATGTAGGGGATCACTGTTGTCAATGGCTACCTCCCGTCCTCTCAGTGAAAATGGTCCAACTACGGGTTATGTAGGGCTAATCATCTGTCGGTTCTCACTTGTGTTGGAATAGGATCCAGTGATCCTTTTGCGTCTGTCACTACGCCCAATAGTCATGAGTTTGAAGCTCGTCACAGTCATCCCATCCCAGATCCTACTTGGAATACCACAGACAAAGTTTAGACTTTCTGGATCTCAAGAATGCTGCCAATTGATTCTAGCTTATTGGTGCACGAAATTGTGATCATCAATGGCGCAATCAACATGATACGCTCAATTGCAATCTCAACTCTTTATCACAACTTCGCACAACTAACCAGCAAGTGCACTGGGTCGTCCAAGTAATAAACCTTACGCGAGTAAGGGTCGATCCCACGGAGATTGTTGGTATGAAGCAAGCTATGGTGATCTTGTAAATCTCAGTCAGGCAGATTCAAATTGTTACGGATGATATATGAATAAAGCATAAAGTAAAGATAGAGATACTTATGTAATTCATTGGTGAGAACTTTAGATAAGCGAATGGAGATGCTTTGTCCCTTCCATCTCTCTGCTTTCCTACTGTCTTCATTCAATCCTTCCTACTCCTTTCCATGGCAAGCTATATGTTGGGCATCACCGTTGTCAGTGGCTACAATCCCGTGCTCTCAGTGAAAATGTTCAACGCACCTGTCACGCCACAGCTAATCATCTGTCGGTTCTCAATCAGGTTGGAATAGAATCCAGTGATTCTTTTGCATCAGTCACTAACGCCCCACAATCGCGAGTTTGAAGCTCGTCACACTCATTCAATCCTTGAATCCTACTCATAGTAATTGCATTAATACTCGAGGTACAGTAGAGCTCCACACCTTAATCTATGGTGTGTAGAAACTCCACCGTTGAAAATACATAAGAACAAGGTCTAGGAATGGCCGAGAGGCCAGCCCCCATGATCTAAAAACTAGACGTCCAAAGATGATAAATACAATAGCAAAAGGTCCTATTTGTAGAGAACTAGTAGCCTAGGGTTTACAGAAATGAGTAAATGACATAAAAATCAATTTCCGGGACCACTTGGTGTGTGCTTGGGCTGAGCATTGATGCTTTCATGTGTAGAGACTTTTCTTGGAGTTAAACGCCAGCTTTTGTGCCAGTTTGGGCGTTTAACTCCCATTCTTGTGCCAGTTCCGGTGTTTAACGCCGGGCAGTTTTGAGCTGATTTGGAACGCCGGTTTGGGCCATCAAATCTCAGGCAAAGTATAGACTATTATATATTGCTGGAAAGCCCAGGATGTCTACTTTCCAACGCAATTGAGAGCGCGCCAATTAGACGTCTGTATCTCCAGAAAATGTACTTCGAGTGCAGGGAGATCAGAATCCAACAGCATCTACAGTCCTTTTCAGCCTCTGAATCAGATTTTTGCTCAGGTCTCTCAATTTCAGCCAGAAAATACCTAAAATCATAAAAAAACACACAAACTCATAGTAAAGTCCAGAAAAGTGAATTTTAACTAAAAACTAATAAAAATATAATAAAAACTAACTAAAACATACTAAAAACATACTAAAAATAATGCCAAAAAGCGTATAAATTATCCACTCATCACAACACGAAACTTAAATTGTTGCTTGTCCCCAAGCAAGTGAAAATAAAATAAGATAAAAAGAAGAGAATATGCAATGAATTCCAAAAACATCTATGAAGATCAGTATTAATTAGATGAGCGGGGCTTTTAGCTTTTTGCCTCTGAACAGTTTTGGCATCTCACTCTATCCTTTGAAATTCAGAATGATTGGCTTCTATAGGAACTCAGAATCCAGATAGTGTTATTGATTCTCCTAGTTAAGTATGATGATCTTGAACACATCTACTTTATGAGTCTTGGCCGTGGCCCAAAGCACTCTGTCTTCCAGTATTACCACCGGATACATACATGCCACAGACACATATGTCTTCCAGTATTACCACCGGATACATACATGCCACAGGCACATAACTGGGTGAACCTTTTCAGATTGTGACTCAGCTTTGCTAGAGTCCCCAATAAGAGGTGTCCAGGGTTCTTAAGCACACTCTTTTTGCCTTGGATCACAACTTTATTCTTTTTCTCTCTTTTCTTTCGTTTTTCTCCCTTTTTTCTTTTTTTTTGTATTCACTGCTTTTTCTTGCTTCAAGAATCATTTTTATGATTTTTCAGATCCTCAGTAACATGTCTCCTTTTTCATCATTCTTTCAAGAACCAACATTCATGAACAACAAATTCAAAAGACATATCCACTGTTCAAGCATATATTCAGAAAACAAAAGTATTGCCACCACATCAATATAATTAATCTGTTATAAAATTCAAAATTCTTGCAATTCTTCTCTTTTACAATTAAGAACAATTTTTTTCATTTAAGAAAGGTGATGGATTCATAGGACATTCATAACTTTAAGGCATAGACACTAAGACACTAATGATCACAAGACACAAACATAGATAAACATAAGCATGAAAATCGAAAAACAAGAAAAATAGAGAACAAGGAAATTAAAGAACGGGTCCACCTTAGTGATGGAGGCTTGTTCTTCCTCTTGAAGATCTTATGGAGTGCTTGAGCTCCTCAATGTCTCTTCCTTGCCTTTGTTGCTCCTCTCTCATGATTCTTTGATCTTCTCTAATTTCATGGAGGAGGATGGAATGTTCTTGGTGCTCCACCAAGGTAGAGGACTTGTCCGCCACCTTATAAAGTTCTTGGGCTATAACCTCATGAACTTCTACTTCTTCTCCAATCATGATGGTATGAATCATGATGGCCCGGTCTATAGTAAATTTGGACCGGTTGCTAGTGGGAATGATTGAGCGTTGGATAAACTCCAACCATCCCCTAGCCACGGGCATGAGGTCATGCCTTCTCAGTTGAACCGGCTTTCCTCTTAAATCTCTCTTCCATTGAGCGCCCTCTTCACAAATGTCTATGAGGACTTGGTCCAACCTTTGATCAAAGTTGACCCTTCTAGTGTAAGGGTGTTCATCTCCTTGCATCATGGGCAAGTTGAATGCCAACCTTACATTTTTCGGACTAAAATCTAAGCATTTCCCACGAACCATTGTAAGCCAATTCTTTGGGTTCGAGTTCACACTTGGATCATGGCTCTTGGTGATCCATGCATTGGCATAGAACTCTTGAACTATTAAGATTCTGACTTGTTGAATGGGGTTGGTAAGAACTTCCCAACCTCTTCTTCGGATCTCATGTCGGATCTCCGGATATTCACTCTTTTTGAGTTTAAAAGGGACCTCGGGGATCACCTTCTTCAAGGCCACAACTTCATAGAAGTGGTCTTGATGCACTCTTGAGATGAATTTCTCCATCTCCCATGACTCAGAGGTGGAAGCTTTTGCCTTCCCTTTCCTTTTTCTAGAGGTTTCTCCGGCCTTGGATGCCATAAATGGTTATGGAAAAACAAAAAGCAATGCTTTTACCACACCAAAATTAAAAGGTTTGCTCGTCCTCGAGCAAAAGAAGAAAGAAGAGAGTAGAAGAAGAAGAAATAGAGGAGATGGAGATGGCTTTGTGGTTTGGCCAAAGGGAGAGAAGTAGTGTTTAGGTTGTGTGAAAAGGAGGTGGTAAAGACGGGTTTATATAGGAGTGGAGAGAGTGGTAAGGTTCGGCTATGTGAGGGTGGGTTTGGGAGGGAAAGTGGTTTGAATTTGAATGGTGAGGTAGGTGGGGTTTTATGAAGGATGGATGTGAGTGGTTGGTGCACGAAATTGTGATCAATACTTTTCACAACTCAAATAATCCCCCGGTGATGAACCCAAAAACTTGGTGTTCAATACCATGGCATAAACACAACTTCGCACAACTAACCAGCAAGTGTACTGGGTCGTCCAAGTAATACGCACAACTAACCAGCAAATGCTGGGTCGTCCAAGTAATAAACCTTACGTGAGTAAGGGTCGATCCCATGGAGATTGTTGGTATGAAGCAAGCTATGGTCATCTTTGTAAATCTCAGTCAGGCAAACTCAAATGGATATGGGTGATATACGAATAAAACATAAAGATAAAGATAGAGATACTTATATAATTCATTGGTGGGAATTTCAGATAAGCGTATGAAGATGCTTGGTCCCTTCTGTCTCTCTGCTTTCCTACTGTCTTCATCCAATCCTTCTTACTCCTTTCCATGGTAAGCTTAAGCAAGGGTTTCACCGTTATCAATGGCTACCTCCCATCCTCTCAGTGGAAATGTTCAACGCACCCTGTCACGGCACGGCTATCCATCTGTCGGTTCTTAATCAGGCCGGAATAGAATCCAGTGATTCTTTTGCGTCTGTCACTAACGCCCCGCCCTCAGGAGTTTGAAGCTCGTCACAGTCATTCAATCATTAAATCCTACTCAGAATACCACAGACAAGGTT
>NC_029772.3:52899744-52900168 GCF_000817695.3 Arachis duranensis | reverse complement strand
AACTCAATTCTCCTAGGGAGGTGTTTAGTTGCTCCCAATAGTTTTGTGGAGGAAAGTGCATCCCTTGAGGTATCTCAGGGACTTCATGATGAGTGGTGTCCCTTGAGGTATCTCTTGTCCTCATCAATGAGGATGTCTCGTTCTAAGTTGAACAGGCTTCCCTCTTGAGTTTCTCTTCCATTGAGTGCCCTCTTCATAAATGTTTATGAGGACTTGGTCCAACCTTTGATCAAAGTTGACCCTTTTTGAGTTTGAAAGGGACCTCGGGGATCACCTTCTTCAAGGCCACAACTTCATAGAAGTGATCTTGATGCACCCTTGAGATGAATCTCTCCATTTCCCATGACTTGGAGGTGGAAACTTTTTGTCTTCCCTTTTCTCTTTTTTTTTTGAGGTTTCTCTGGCCTTAGGTGTAGTATAATCA
>NC_029772.3:52899327-52899577 GCF_000817695.3 Arachis duranensis | reverse complement strand
TGTTCGGCCAAAAAGGGGGAGAAGTGGTGTTTAGGTTGTGTGAAAATGAAGGAGTGAAGAAGGGTTTATATAGGAGTGGGGAGAGGGGTAGGTTCGGTCATGTATGGGTGGGTTTGGGTGGGAAAGTGGTTTGAATTTGAATGGTGGGGTAGGTGGGGATCCTGTGGGGTCCACAGATCCTGAGGTGTCAAGGAAAAGTCATCCCTGCACCAAATGGCATGCAAAAATGCGTTTTTAGCCAATTCTGGCG
>NC_029772.3:52898317-52898950 GCF_000817695.3 Arachis duranensis | reverse complement strand
CCCAACACCAAACTTAGAGTTTGAATGTGGGGGTTCAACACCAAACTTAGAAGTTGGTTGAGGCCTCTCAACACCAAACTTAGAGTTTGACTGTGGGGGCTCTGTTTGGCTCTGTTTTGAGAGAGGCTCTTCATGCTTCTTCTCCATGATGACAGAGGGATATCCTTGAGCCTCAAACACCAAGGATTCTTCATTCACTTGAATGATCAATTCTCCTCTGTCAACATCAATCACAGTCTTTGCTGTGGCTAAGAAGGGTCTGCCAAGGATGATGGATTCATCCATGCACTTCCCAGTCTCTAGGACTATGAAATCAGCAGGGATGTAATGGTCTTCAACCTTTACCAGAACATCCTCTACAAGTCCATAAGCTTGTTTTCTTAAGTTGTCTGCCATCTCTAGTGAGATTTTTGTAGCTTGCACCTCAAATATCCCTAGCTTCTCCATTACAGAGAGAGGCATGAGGTTTACACTTGACCCTAGGTGACACAAGGCCTTCTTGAAGGTCATGGTGCCTATGGTACAAGGTATTGAAAACTTCCCAGGATCCTGTCTCTTTTGAGGCAGTTTCTGCCTAGATAAGTCATCCAGTTCTTTGGTGAGCAAAGGGGGTTCATCCTCCCAAGTCTCATT
>NC_029772.3:52895227-52897164 GCF_000817695.3 Arachis duranensis | reverse complement strand
TTAAGCTCAAAGTTGTTTGCTCCAATGGCAGGGATAGAGATGCTTCTCCCATAGAAGTCGGGAGTAGGTGCAGTAAAGTCACCCAGCACCTTCCTTGCATTGTTGGCATTGTTGTTGTTTTCGTCTGCCATGGGTTCTTCTTCGTTGAAGATTTCTGTTAAGTCCTCTACAGAGAATTGTGCCTTAGCTTCTCTTAGCTTTCGCTTCAAGGTCCTTTCAGGTTCAGGACCAGCCTCAACAAGAATGCTTTTGTCTTTGCTTCTGCTCATAAGAAAGAGAAGAGAACAAGAAAATGTGGAATCCTCTATGTCACAGTATAGAGATTCCTTGAGGTGTCAGAGGAAAAGAAAAATAGAAGGCAGAAGTAGAAAATTCGAACTTATCAAGAGAGATGGAGTTCGAATTGTTCATTAAGGAACAGTGTTAGTCCATAAATAGAAGGATGTGAAAAGAAGAGAAGTAATTTTCGAAAATTAAGTAAAAGATTTTGAAAACATTTTGAAAAACACTAATTGATTTTTGAAAATAAAAGTGGGAAAGAAGTAAAGTGATTTTTGAAAAAGATTTTGAAATTAGAAATTAAAAAGATATGATTGAAAACTATTTTGAAAAAGATGTGGTTAAGAAGATATGATTGGTTTTTAAAAGATGTGATTGAGAAGATATGATTTGAAAAACATTTTAAAAGATTTGATTTTTTTTTAAAAAAAATGACTTGGCTATCAAGAAAAGATATGATTCAGACATTAAACCTTTCTCAACAGCAAAGGTAACATACTTGATATGTTGAATCAAGTTATCAATTGATAGCAAGTATCCTTGAAAATAGAAAGAAATTGAATTTGAAAAAGATTTGATTGAAAAGATTTGATTTGAAAAAGATTTGATTTTGAAAAGATTTTGAAAACTTGAAAAAAAAATTGATTTGAAAACAAAATCTTCCCTCTTGTGCCATCCTAGCGTTAAACGCCCAGAAAAACAGAATCTTCCCTCTTGTGCCATCCTGGCGTTAAACGCCCAGAATGGTGCACATTCTGGCGTTTAACGCCCAAAACTCTACCCTTTTGGGCGTTAAACGCCCAACCAGGCACCCTGGCTGGCGTTTAAATGCCAGTTTGTCCTTCTTCACTGGGCGTTTTGAACGCCCAGCTTTTTCTGTGCAATTCCTCTGCTGAATGTTCTGAATCTTCAATTCTCTGTATTATTGACTTGAGAAGACACAAATTAAAAATATTTTTGGATTTTTAATAGTGAGGAATAATCACAATGCAACTAAAATCAAATAACAATGCATGCAAGACACCAAACTTAGCAGTTTGTATACTACTGACACTAATGAGAATGCACATGAGACACATAAACACTCAAGTCAAGAGAATTCACAGATCAGAGTAAGAAATCATTAAGAATTACTTGAAGATCCTTAAGACACATGAATGAAAGCATGCAATTGACACCAAACTTAAAATGAGACACTAGACTCAAACAAGAAATATTTTTGGATTTTATGATTTTGTAAATTTTTTTGTGCTTTTTCGAGAATTAAGTGGAAAAAGATATCAAAATCCTCAATGAGAATTCCAGGAATCAGTGCAATGCTAGTCTAAGACTCCGGTCCAAGAATTAGACATGGCTTCACAGCCAGCCAGACTTCAACAGATCATCATGAAACTCTAGAATTCATCTTCAAGAATTCTGAAGAAAAAAATACCTAATCTAAGCAACAAGATGAACCGTTAGTTGTCCAAACTCAACAATCCCCGGCAACGCCGACAAAAACTTGGTGCGCGAAATTGTGAACAATACTTTTCACAACTCTCATAATCCCCGGTAAAGAACCCCAAAAACGTGGTGTTCAATACCATGGCATAAACACAACTTCGCACAACTAACCAGCAAGTGCACTGGGTCGTCCAAGTAATAAACCTTACACGAGT
>NC_029772.3:52892973-52894355 GCF_000817695.3 Arachis duranensis | reverse complement strand
GTTTGGGCGTTTAACTCCCATTCTTGTGCCAGTTCCGGCGTTTAACGCTGGAAATTCTGAGGGTGACTTTGAACGCCGGTTTGGGCCATCAAATCTTGGGCAAAGTATGGACTATCATATATTGCTGGAAAGCCTAGGATGTCTACTTTCCAACGCCATTGAGAACGCGCCAATTGGGCTTCTGTAGCTCCAGAAAATCCACTTCGAGTGCAGGGAGGTCAGAATCCAACAGCATCTGCAGTCCTTTTTAGTCTCTGAATCAGATTTTTGCTCAGGTCCCTCAATTTCAGCCAGAAAATACCTGAAATCACAGAAAAATACACAAAATCATAGTAAATTCCAGAAAAGTGAATTTTAACTAAAAACTAATAAAAATATGCTAAAAACTAACTAGATCATACTAAAAACAATGCCAAAAAGCGTACAAATTATCCGCTCATCAGTGATGAAGAGAAAGATGGGATTTGATAGGTGAGGGGTTTTTTGGGGAAGAGGTGTTGAGGTGATTGGTGAATGGGTGAAGAAGAGAGAGAGTGGTGGGGTAGGTGGGGATCTTGTAGGGTCCACAAATCCTGAGGTGTCAAGGAAAAGTCATCCCTGCACCAAGTGGCGAGCAAAAATGCTCTCTATGCCAATTCTGGCGTTAAACGCCGGGCTGGTGCCCATTTCTGGCGTTTAACGCCAACTTCTTGCCCTTTCCTGGCGTTTAACGCCAGTCTGGTGCCCCTTTCTGGCGTTAAACGCCCAGAATGGTGCCAGAGTGGGCGTTAAACGCCCATTTGCTGCCCTTACTGGCGTTTAAACGCCAGCAAGGTCTTCCTCCAGGGTGTGCTATTTTTCTTTCTGTTTTTCATTCTGTTTTTGCTTTTTTCATTGATTTTGTGACTTCTCATGATCATCAACCTACAGAAAACATAAAATAACAAAGGAAAATTAGATAAATATAACATTGGGTTGCCTCCCAACAAGTGCTTCTTTAACGTCAGTAGCTTGATAGTGGGCTCTCATGGAGCCTCACAGATACTCAGAGCAATATTGGAACCTCCCAACACCAAACTTAGAGTTTGAATGTGGGGGTTCAACACCAAACTTAGAATTTGGTTGTGGCCTCCCAACACCAAACTTAGAGTTTGACTGTGGGGGCTCTGTTTAACTCTATTTTGAGAGAAGCTCTTCATGCTTCCTCTCCATGGTGACAGAGGGATATCTTTGAGCCTTAAACACAAAGGATTCTTCATTCACTTGAATGATCAATTCTCCTCTGTCCACATCAATCACATCCCTTGTTGTGGCTAGGAAGGTTCTGCCAAGGATGATGGATTCATCCATGCACTTCCCAGTCTCTAGGACTATGAAATCAGCAGGGATGTAATGGTCTTCAA
>NC_029772.3:52891730-52892734 GCF_000817695.3 Arachis duranensis | reverse complement strand
TTCTTTGGTGAGCAAAGGGGGTTCATCCTCCCAAGTCTCATTACCAAATAACTTGTCATTTAACTTCATGATTGCTCCAAGGTACTTAGCAACTTGCTCTTCAGTGGTATCTTCGTCCTCTTCAGAGGAAGAATACTCATCAGAGCTCATGAATGGCAGAAGTAAATCCAATGGAATCTCTATGGTCTCTGTGTGAGGCTCAAATTCCCATGGTTACTCATTAGGGAACTCATTGGAGGCCAGTAGACGTCCATTGAGGTCTTCCTCAGTGGCGATCACTGCCTCTTCCTCCTCTCCAAGTTCGGCCATGTGGGTCATGTTAATGGCCTTGCATTCTCCTTTTGGATTCTCTTCTATATTGCTTGGAAGAGTACTAGAAGGGAGTTCAGTAATTTTCTTGCTCAGCTGTCCTACTTGTGCCTCCAAGTTTCTAATGGAGGACCTTGTTTCAGTCATGAAACTTTGAGTGGTTTTGATTAGATCAGAGATCATGGTTGCTAAGTTAGAGTGGCTCTACTTAGAATTCTCTGTCTGTTGCTGAGAAGATGATGGAAAAGGCTTGCCATTGCTAAACCTGTTTCTTCCACCATTATTGTTGTTGAAACCTTGTTAAGGTCTCTGTTGATCCTTCCATTAGAGATTTGGATGATTCTTCCATGAAGGATTATAGGTGTTTCCATAGGGTTCTCCCATGTAATTCACCTCTTCCATTGAAGGGTTCTCAGGATCATAAGCTTCTTCTTCAGATGAAGCGTCCTTAGTACTGCCTGGTGCAGCTTGCATTCCAGACAGACTTTGAGAAATCATATTGACTTCTTGAGTCAATATTTTGTTCTGAGCCAATATGGCATTCAGAGTATCAATCTCAAGAACTCCTTTCTTCTGATTTGTCCCATTGTTCACAGGATTCCTTTCAGAAGTGTACATGAATTGGTTATTTGCAACCATTTCAATGAGTTTTTGAGCTTCTGCAGGCGTCTTCTTCAGATGAAGAGATCCTCCAG
>NC_029772.3:52888373-52889729 GCF_000817695.3 Arachis duranensis | reverse complement strand
GTCCATCAATTTCAGCCAGAAAATACCTGAAATCATAGAAAAACACACAAACTCATAGTAAAGTCTAGAAATGTGAATTTTGCATGAAAACTAATGAAAACATCCCTAAAAGTAGCTAGATCCTACTAAAAATTACCTAAAAACAATGCCAAAAAGCGTATAAATTATCCGCTCATCAGAAATCATATTGACTTGCTGAGTCAATATTCTGTTCTGAGCCAATATGGCATTCAGATGAAGAGATTCACCAGTAGAGTAGTCCAATGATATCTTGGACAATTCAGATAGACCATCATAGAAGATACCTATGATGCTCCATTCAGAAAGCATGTCAGAAGGACACTTTCTGATCAATTGTTTGTATCTTTCCCAAGCTTCATAGAGGGATTCTCCTTCCTTCTGTCTGAAGGTTTGGACTTCCTTCTGTAGACCTCAGGGTCAACCCTATTAGTCTTGACAGTGTCACAGATTTGCAAGAATTTAGCTAAAAACTGATGAGGATCTTCCAATGGAAGTCCATGGAACTTGTAATTCTGTTGCATCAGAGAAACTAATTGAGGCTTAAGCTCAAAGTTGTTTGCTCCAATGGCAGGGATAGAGATGCTTCTCCCATAGAAGCCAGGAGTAGGTGCAGTAATGTCACCCAGTACCTTCCTTGCATTGTTGGCATTGTTGTTGTTTTCGGCTGCCATGTCTTCTTCTTGTTTGAAGATTTCTGTTAGGTCCTCTATAGAGAGTTGTGCCTTAGCTTCTCTTAGCTTTCGCTTCAAGGTCCTTTCAGGTTCAGGGTCATCCTCAACAAGAATGCTTTTGTCTTTGCTCCTGCTCATATGAAAGAGAAGAAAACAAGAAAATATGGAATCCTCTATGTCATAGTATAGAGATTCCTTGAGGTGTCAGAGGAAAAGAAAAATAGAAGGAGGAGGTAGAAGAATTCGAACTTATCACCAAAGACAGAGTTCGAATTGTGCATTGAGGAGGAGTGTTAGTCCATAAATAGAAGGATGTGAGAAGAAGGGAAGAAATTTTTGAAAATTAAGTAAAAGATTTTAAAAACATTTTGAAAAAATACTAATTGATTTTCGAAAACTTAAGAGTGGAAAAAGAAATCAAGTGATTTTTGAAAAAGATTTTGAAATTAGAAAGTAAAAAGATATGATTGAAAACTATTTTGAAAAAGATGTGATTAAAAATATATGATTTAAAAGTTATGGTTTTTAAAAAGATGTGATTGAGAAGATATGATTTGAAAAACAATTAAAAAGATTTGATTTTGAAAATTAGTGACTTGGCTAACAAGAAAAGATATGATTCAAACATTAAACCTTTCTCAACAGAAAAGGCAACATACTTGAA
>NC_029772.3:52886151-52888244 GCF_000817695.3 Arachis duranensis | reverse complement strand
TTGATTTGAAAAAGATTTGATTTTGAAAAAATTTTGAAAACTTGAAAAAAATTTGAATTAAAAACAAAATCTTCCCTCTTGTACCATCCTGGCGTTAAACGCCCAGAATGGTATCCATTCTGGCATTTAACGCCCAAAACACTACCCTTTTGGGCGTTTAAACGCCCGTTTTCCTTCTTCACTGGGCGTTTTGAACGCCCAGCCTTTTCTATGTAATTCCTCTATTGTTTTCTGAATCTTCAATTCTCTGCATTATTGACTTGAAAAGACACAAATTAAAAAAAAAATTTGGATTTTTAATAATCAAAATGTAACTAAAATCAAATATCAATGCATGCAAGACACCAAACTTAGCAGTTTGTATACCATTGACACTAACAAAAATGAGAATGCATATGAAAAACAACAAAACACTCAAGACAAGAGAATTTAAAGATCAGAACAAGGAAATCATCAAGAACAACTTGAAGATTAATGAAGACACATGCATGAATGCAAGAAAAATAGAAACATACAATTGACACCAAACTTAAAATGAGACACTAGACTCAACAAGAAACATAAAATATTTTTTTATTTTTATGATTTTGTAATTTTTTTGGATTTTTCAAAAATTAAGTGGAAAAGAAAATAAAGATATCAAAATTCTTAATGAGAATTCCAAGAATCATGCAATGTTAGTCTAAAGGTACGCTCAATTGCAATCTCAACTCTTTATCACAACTTCGCACTACTAACCAGCAAGTGCACTGGGTCGTCCAAGTAATAAACCTTACGCGAGTAAGGGTCGATCCCACGGAGATTGTTGGTATGAAGCAAGCTATGGTCATCTTGTAAATCTCAGTCAGGAAGATTCAAATAGTTATGGATGATATATGAATAAAGCATAAAGTAAAGATAGAGATACTTATGTAATTCATTGGTGAGAATTTCAGATAAGCGAATGGAGATGCTTTGTCCCTTCCGTCTCTCTGCTTTCCTACTGTCTTCATCCAATCCTTCTTACTCCTTTCCATGGTAAGCTGTATGTTGGACATCACCGTTGTCAGTGGCTACAGTCCCGTCCTCTCAGTGAAAATGTTCAAAGCACTCTGTCACGGCACGGCTAATCATCTGTCGGTTCTCAATCAGGTTGGAATAGAATCCATTGATTCTTTTACGTCTGTCACTAATGCCCAGCCTTCAGGAGTTTGAAGCTAGTCACAGTCATTCAATCATTGAATCCTACTGAAAATACCACAGACAAGGTTTAGACCTTCCGGATTCTCTTGAATGCCACCATCAATTCTAGCTTATACCACGAAGATTCCGATTAAGGGATACAAGAGATAAACATTCAAGCCTTGTTTGCTTGTAGAACAGAAGTGGTTGTCAGGCACTCGTTCATAAGAGTGAATGATGATGAGTGTCACATAATCATCACATTCATCATGTTCTTGGGTGCAAATGAATATCTTAGACAAAGAATAAGCTGAATTGAATAGAAGAACAATAGTAATTGCATTAATACTCGAGGTACAGCAGAGCTCCACACCTTAATCTATGGTGTGTAGAAACTCCACCGTTGAAAATACATAAGAACAAGGTTGAGGCATGGCCGAGAGGCCAGCCCCCATGATCTAAGAACAAGACGTCCAAAGATGATAAATACAATAGCAAAAAGTCTTATTTGTAGAGAACTAGTAGCCTAGGGTTTACAGAAATGAGTAAATGACATAAAAATCCACTTCCGGGCCCACTTGGTGTGTGCTTGGGCTGAGCATTGAAGCTTTCATGTGTAGAGACTTTTCTTGGAGTTAAACGCCAGGTTTTGTACCAGTTTGGGCGTTTAACTCCAATTCTTGTGCCAGTTCCGGCGTTTAACGCCGGGCAGTTTTGAGCTGATTTGGAACGCCGGTTTGGGCCATCAAATCTCGGGCAAAGTATGGACAATTATCCATTGCTGGAAAGCCCAGGATGTCTACTTTCCAACGCAATTAAGAGCGCGCCAATTGGGCTTTTGTAGCTCCAGAAAATCTACTTCGAGTGCAGAGAGGTCAGAATCCAATAGCATCTACAGTCCTTTTCAGCCTCTGAATCAGATTTTTGCTCAG